>NC_089516.1:598633-601133 GCF_036850995.1 Saccopteryx leptura | reverse complement strand
CAGCCACCCGCAACCGTGAACATGAGCGGTAGGAAGTGAATGGATTGTAACCCATGAGAATGTTTTATGTCCTTAACGTTATTATTATTTTTTTATTAAAGATTTGTCTGCGAGCCAGAGGAGGCCATCCAAAGAACCTCCCTGCTCTGCTGACCCAACCCAAATGGCCAGACTGCAGAACCGTGAGTCAACTCACTGCTGATATTGCCTGTTTGTATTTTTTTTTTCTATTTCATTCATTTTATGAAGGTAAGAAAAAGGAGGAACAAAATCTAGCCAGACATCACTCAGGACAGAGACCATGAACAGTCACCAGAACGATTCAGAGGACAATTCCAGAATAAAGAAGGTAAAAAACAGTCATGTTTGTGTCTTGAATTGTTTATTAGTTCCAATCATACTATTAAAAATGTACTTTAGGCCCTGGCTGGTTGGCTCAGTGGATAAAGTGTCGACCTTATGTGCAGATGTCCCAGGTTCGATTCCTGGCCAGGGCACACAGGAAAAGCACCCATCTGCTTCTCCACCCTTCCCCCCTCTCCTTTCTCTCTGTCTCTCTCTTCCCCTCTCACAGCCAGTGGCTCGATTGGTTCTAGCATCAGCCTCAGGCTATGAGAATAGCTTGGTTGGTCCAAGCATTGGCCCCAGATGGGCAGAGCATCGCCCCCTAGTGGGCTTGCCGAGTGGATCCTGGTTGGACCACATACGGGAGTCTGTCTCTCTATCTCCCTTCCTCTTGCTAAAAAACAAAATTTACTTTCCATAACTGTGTATTTCCTGTTGACATATGACGCTTTTTTTTTTTTTAATTATTATTTTTTACAGAGAGAGAGTCAGAGTGAGGGATAGACAGGGACAGACAGACAGGAACGGAGAGATGAGAAGCATCAATCATTAGTTTTTCGTTGTGCATTGAGACATCTTAGTTGTTCATTGATTGCTTTCTCATATGTGCCTTGACCACGGGCCTTCAGCAGACTGAGTAACTCCTTCCTTGAGCCAGAGACCTTGGGTCTAAGCTGGTGAGCTTTTTTTTTGCTCAAACCAGATGAGCCCGCGCTCAAGCTGGAGACCTCAGGGTCTCGAACCTGGGTCCTCAGCATCCCAGTCTAACGCTCTATCCACTGCGCCATCGCGTGGTCAGGCGAAGCTTTTTTTTTAATTAAAAAAATTAATTACTATTTATTTACGTTGAATATTATTTTGTCTTAGTTTCAGACGTGCAACAGAGTGGCCAAATAATCACAGGCTTAACAAAGCGGTCCCCACCCCCTGCTGAGAGTTCCAGTGTCCACCTGGCCCCTTCCGTAGCGATGACCGTACGACTGACTCTATTCTCCGTTGCTGGACGTGACGTCGCGTGACTTGACCTCCGACTGCCCACCTGTGCTTCTCAGTCGGCATTTTTATTAAGACACCAAGTTGTGGAATCGTCCCTGCCCCCCCCCACCCCCCCGAGAGAGCAGGCAGACAGCGTCACACGAATCTAAGCAGGTCAGATGTCATGTGTGTCCCGCCCAGACCCCCACGGGTGACCTACCTGGGAAATGTACAGCGTCCTCCACCTTGTCCTAAGGCACCTTGGGACTGGGACTCGAGGTCAAGCCCTTACGGACTCCACAGGGACTTCAGGTTTGACAGAAGAGGAAGTGTCCGAAAATCCCAGTCCAACCGGCTGGAGGTCAAGGTCAAGCAGATTGGTCTGTGGTTTCTGCCCCAAATTGGACGTGAATTCCCCTAGCTGGCCACGTGGGAGCCAAAAAACTTCTGACGTCACCCCGCACGGGGGGGGGGGGGGGCGCCCCCGAGCCACAGTTCCGGGAATTCTTCCACGACTTCGGATCACGTTGGGGCTGCTTTCTCTACAAACAGCGTCCCAACCTCATGATGGGTGTAAAAAAAAAAACACCAGTGGCCTCCAGCCGCCCTGGTTGCTTGGAATATCAGCCCAACGTCCTCCTGAGATGCTCAAACCCTTTAAGACTCTTTTATTACTATGTTTCCTTTTAACTGAATTTACTGGGATGACCTTGACCCCTTGACCTTCCTCCACCTCCCTCTCTCTCCCCACCAGCATTTTTTTTTCTCTTTCCTTTCCCTATTTTACTTTTATGGTCAGTCCTTCCACCCTCACCCCCACCCCACCCCCAACTGTCCTTCCCAACACCCGTCTCTGCTCAGAGTCCGTCTGTCTTTTGCTCGTTAGTTACATTGTTGCGTTGATGGGCTTCCAGTTACACGTGAGACAACTCACGGGACTGGCTGTCTTCCCCTGCCGGGCTCAGTTCCCGGTCAGCGTGGAGGGCGTTGAACCACACACAGCACCTACCTACGATGTGTGTCACGCTCTCTCCGGGCCCAGGGGAAGATTATTAAGTTTCCTATTGTCAAAATAAGGAAACGTTTAATTCCGGGAGAAGCGCCTTGGGGAAGACAGACCTTCCTTTCCAGGGTCAGGGACCAACACCTGGACATTCCACTGCTGCGTTCTCTCTGCCAG
>NC_089516.1:583633-593633 GCF_036850995.1 Saccopteryx leptura | reverse complement strand
AGAGAGATAAAGTCTACCGGAAAGTTCTGTCCGTTTCTATCACAACAAGTTTCAACACGTGAGCACATGTTTATTTGGCGCATGCGTGCCTCTCTGTTTGTATCACTTAATGCAGGGGTCCCCAAACTACGGCCTGCAGGCCACATGCGGCCCCCTGAGGCCATGTATCCGGCCCCCGCTGCACTTCCGGAAGGGACACCTCTTTCATTGGTGGTCAATGAAAGGAGCACATTGACCATCTCATTAGCGAAAAGCAGGCCTATAGTTCCCATTGAAATACTGGTCAGTTTCTTGATTTAAATTTACTTGTTCTGTATTTTAAATATTGTATTTGTTCTCATTTTGTTTTTTTACTTTAAAATAAGATACGTGCCGTGTGCATAGGGATTTGTTCATAGTTTTTTTTATAGTCCGGCCCACAATGGTCTGAGGGACAGTGAACTGGCCCCCTGTGTAAAAAGTTTGGGGACCCCTGACTTAATGGATACATATTGATGTAGCAACTGAACTAAAACAAAGTTGATTCACGTTAGTCTTATGTGTGAAGCGACAGTGTACCCATGGCTACTGATAAAGTTCATTGACGCCACTATAATTTTTACAAATTTCAACAAGGAAGAAATGCTACAGAAGCATGTAGAAATTTATTGAAAGTGTTTAGGCCCTGGCCGGTTGGCTCAGTGGTAGAGCGTCGGCCTGGCGTGCAAGGGGTCCCAGGTTCGATTCCCGGCCAGGGCACACAGGAGAAGCGCCCATCTGCTTCTCCACCCCTTCCCCTCTCCTTCCTCTGTGTCTCTCTCTTCCTCTCCCGCAGCCAAGGCTCCATTGGAGCAAAGATGGCCCGGGCGCTGGGGATGGCTCCTTGGCCTCTGCCCCAGGCGCTAGAGTGTCTCTGGTCGCAACAGAGCGATGCCCCGGAGGGGCAGAGCATCGGCCCCTGGTGGGCAGAGTGTCGCCCCTGGTGGGCGTGCCGGGTGGATCCCAGTCGGGAGCATGCGGGAGTCTGTCTGACTGTCTCTCCCCGTTTCCAGCTTCGGAAAAATACAAAAAAAAAAAAGAAAGTGTTTGGTGAAGGAATAATACCAACTTATCACTTGTTTTTTGTCCTCCCAAAATTTTTTGAAGGGCAAAAAATTCCAAAAATGAAGAAGATATCAAACAAGCACTGGTTCAGTTTTTCGTATCCAAAGAGAAAACATTTTTCAAAAATGGGATCTACACATTTCCCTCACGCTGGCAAGAAATCATGAATAATAATGGCAATTACATTATTTAATAAAGCTTATTGACGGTAAGAAAAATCTGTATTTTGTTTTATTCCAAAAAGGGACAGAACTTTCCGGTAGACCTTTTATATATATATATATATATAAAGCACATTTATATCTATATATCTATATATCTATATATCTATCTATAAATATCTATATATCTATCTATAAATATCTATATATCTATCTATAAATATATAAAAATATATATCTATATATATAAATGGCATCAGGAGTGGACTATATGTCTCACTACATGTCCACGCCTGGGTGGTTGGAAAGGATGGGTCCCTCAAGTGCTGGACTCATAAGTGGACATTTCTACGCGTCACAATCTGTCCCTTTACTACGATAAGGCGCACAGGGCACAAAATTCCACCACTTCAGGTGTTCTGTTTGGAGACGTGGAGCACATTCACCACGCTGTGCGACGTCTCTCAGCTCCCAAAATATTCTCATCACCCTAGAAGGGAGACCCGACCCCCTGAGGACTCAGTCCCCCCTCCCCTCCGCCTCCCCCTGGCCGCCTGACCACCACGAACCCCCTTTCTGTCTCTGCAGCAGACTTCCGCATTCTGCACGGGTTTTACGTGAATGAATCACACGCTGGGTGTGGCTTGGTGTGGGTCTGGATTCTTTCCCTGAACATTGTGTGGTCAAGCTCCGTCCACATTGTAAACTGAGTCCGAGCCTCCCTCCTGTTCACGGCTGCGTACTATTCTGCTGTGTGCACACACGGACCCCGTGCTGTTTCTCTGTTCACACGTCAAAGAGATTTTGCCCTGGCTGCTTGGCTCAGTGGATGGGAGCATCGTCCGGATACTCAGAGGTTTCCGGTTCGATCCCCGGTCAAGACACATAAAAGAACAACTCACCGTGGCTGGTTGGCTCAGTGGTAGAGCGTCGGCCTGGCGTGCGGAAGTCCTGGGTTCGATTCCCGGCCAGGGCACACAGGAGAAGCGCCCATCTGCTTCTCCACCCCTCCCCCTCTCCTTCCTCTCTGTCTCTCTCTTCCCCTCCCGCAGCTAAGGCTCCATTGGAGCAGAGTTGGCCCGGGCACTGGGGATGGCTCTGTGGCCTCTGCCTCAGGCGCTAGAATGGCTCTGGTTGCAACAGAGCGATGCCCCAGAGGGGCAGAGCATCGCCCCCTGATGGGCATGCCGGGTGGATCCCAGTCAGGCGCATGCGGAAGTCTGTCTGACTGTCTCCCCATTTCCAACTTCAGAAAAATACAAAAAGAAAAAAGAAAAAGAAAACTCGATGTTCCTCCCTCTCTCTCTCTCTCTCTCTCTCTCTGTGTGTGTCTCTCTCTCTCTGGAATCAATCTATTTAAAAAAATGGATTTGTCCCCACTTTCTGGCTATTCTGGATAGCGTTTCTCTGAACACGCGTGCGCAAGTTTTTGTTTGAAAACCTTTTCCAATCCCTTTGGGGCTGTATTCCTAGGAGGGGAATTCCCGGATCACGGAGTCACGGTGTGTGAACCGCTCTGAGGACTCACCCTTTCCCTCGGTGGCTTGACCGTTTCTCCGTCCCACTGGCCATGAGGGAGGGGCGGGATTTCTCTACCGCCTCATCAACAATTCTTACATTCCTTCCTTTTAAAACAAACAAACAAACAAACAAACAAAACCTAGAAAAAAAACAAACAAAATCAAAGTCTAACTACCCTACTGACAGGCTGGAGTCTTAAAAGTTCCGCCCAACTGTGGTTCTGTGTCTCTGAGGGTGAGGAAGACAGAAATCTAAGTTTTTATTGCTGTTTCTTTGCTTTTTTTTAATTATTTTTTTTATTTTATTTATTCACTTTAGAGAGGAGAGAGAGAGGGAGAGAGAGAGACAGAGAGAGAGGGAGAGAGAGAGACAGGGGGGAGGAGCTGGAAGCATCAACTCTCATATGTGCCTTGACCAGGCAAGGCCAGGGTTTCAAACCGGCGACCTCAGCATTTCCAGGTCAACGCTTTATCCACTGCGCCACCACAGGTCAGGCGTTCTTTGGGTTATTATATGAGGAGCGAACGCATTCCGCGGCGCACCGATGGCCAAGCTGCTTTTTTCCTGCTCCTGTCATATTTTGGGGGGTGACCCTGACCATGAGATGGGAACTTGGAGATTGTCGGACTGGGTGGTCAGCAACTCACGCCGCGTTCTCACGCCTCCGCGGTGAGGAGGGCGGACGCCGTCTCTGCCCCAGCTGAACCTCAAAACAAAGACGTGATTTCTGCCACCGCCTCCTGGGCGGGGGGAACCCTTCCAGCGTTGGGGTCCCACTGGGCTCATTCTGGCCCCTGTCACCGCTGGGGGGAGGTGACACGCACCCCCCCACACACGCCCACATCCCGGGAAAACCTGAACAGTCTGGGTCTGTGTCCTTTTCTTTCTCCATTCGTGGTGCGGGGACGCTTGGGGACTGAAGGGGAAAAGACCCTGCAGCAATATGAACAGGTAGTTAACTTCAGAGCAGGGGTTACTTGGAGTATGGTGACCATAACAGGAGACACTGGCCTGAGGTCGCTGGAAGGCAAGTAGGCAGCATTCTTGGAGGAACGCCTTCAAGGAACCAGATGTCCTTTTGTGATTGATAAACTCTGGGACTCTGAGTCCTCTCGTGTCCTTGATCATGAGGGAAACAGTAGCCGGGCAGGGTTGCGGATGGTACGGATGGGGGGGAAAAAGCCTTGTGTCACTTTGTAGCTTTATCTGCTGAGCTGTGGCTTTGGGAGCTCAATAAATACACAGAGGCGCAGTTTCTTGGGGCTGATCCTGTGTAACAGTTTCAGCCCTCTGCTCGTACTATGTTCATCTGATGTGTCTTATGATTCCGTGCGAGTCCGAACCGTAAATTCAGCTAACTGTCAAATAAAGACATCCTTGCAAGAAGAATGTTCCAAACTTTCCAAAGAACCATCAGACAACAATTATCAATTCTCGGGAGATGAAACCCTTGACTCCTCCTCGACCTGCTGACAGGATGGTGGATTTCACCAGGTTTGCAAGCTACTGATTTCCAAGTCTAACACAGAGCTGGAGAAAGGGTTGTAGAAGCGCAGAAAGTTAAAAGAAAATGCCAGACTTCATTGTTCATACTGACATTAGTCCTTTTTTTTTTTTCTTCTTCTTGAATATATAACTCATCAACACTTCTGTGACATCCTGGAAAAGTTGATATAGCCAATTTTCCTCTTTCTTGCTTGCTTTAATGGGGAACGAAAATTTTGGAGTTTCTTAATTTGCAAGATTTTTTTTTGCTCATGTAACTGTATTAACCATTAAGTTTTGCATGCTGTTCTCTTAGGTGCCAGCCAGCTGTCCTCATATTACAAACACTTTCAGTGAGAAGATGAGCTTTGTTGTATTGAATCTCTTCCTATCCAATATGAAGCTTTTATCAAGAGCTCTTCTGATCAGTTTCCAACTTTCTATGTAGACTGTCAAGATAATAAGTGTTCATCACCAAAATATCCTGAATAAGTCATTCCCTAAGATTATATAAACACAACTATATTTATGATAGTAGCTTATAGTTTGTTTGATTTCAATGTCTTAAAGAGTGAAGCTTTTACTGCCCTAGAGTGGCAATAGTTTATTTTGTTTGATATCCATAAGACTAACTCCTATGTGACATAAAAACATCCTGGCTATTCTTTATATTTGATATTGTTTAGAAAAAAATTTAACTTTTTATTTAAACTGTATAAGACATGTATATGCCCAGTCTGAACATTATTCATTATATTGTATTTCCAAAATTGTCTCACTTCTCTTTTATCTTGTTTCCATACTTTGTCACTTTACATATTCAGCTTGTTTCCACTCGGGCAGGAAAAGGGCTCCCGAGCCCCACCCCCCTTCAAACCTCCAGGGTCCCCATGTCATTGGCTGCAGCTCAGCTCAGCGCCCCCCTGGGCCACTCCAAAAAGTCAGCTGGCCATCACACCAATGGGGACACGTCTCCGGCCGCCCCGTGAGCAAGGAGCATCCACAGACGGACTCAGAGTCCACTGCTCGGAGCTTTCGTGGGAGTTGCCACCTCCCACATTCCTGCTGCCCCCACCCCCCCCTCCTGTCCCAACGAGCCGCCCAGACACAGGGACCCTTGTTCAGCGTTCACCAAGTGGGCACCACTGAAGTCAGGACAGGGTTTGCCAAAGTCGCTCAAATTCTTGCAGACACATTCCCCGCGTCCCACCGGTCTCCTCTCTCCCAGCGCCCCCTCCTGGCTGAGTTGTGGTCCAACTGCCGACGTCACAACTTCCTGGGCGCTTCCGAAGTGGACCCTGGGGGGTCTGGGTGGGACCCCCGGTGTGGATCAGAGGGGCTGCCCGGGGACCGAGGGCCCGGCTGAGCTGGTGGCCGCAGGAGGAAGAGGCAGCGATGTCTCGAGAAGGGGGTGGAAGGGAGTTTGTTCTGCGTGGCGGAAGCAACAGGTGCACAAGGTCAGTGAGGGGCGGGACTAGGCTGCCCGAGGGGACCCGGGAGCAGAACACGGGGCAGCATGGGGCGGGCGCGGTGACGTGACCGGGCAGAGCCCACGGTCACTCCCCCGTCCTGAAAATGTCCCTCGTTCCCCCGGGGCTACCGTGGCTGTTCAGGTGTCCTTCCACCCGCCTGCCCCCAAGAACAGCTGGCCACATTTAATTCAAATTTTAACTGTTTATATCTATCTACCTATCTCATCTGTCTATTTATCTGTCTATCATCTGTCTATATCTATCATCCATTTATCTATTATCTAACATCTATCTATCCATCCATCCATCCATCCACTCATCTATCTTCGTATCTATCTATCTAGCTATCTATCTATCTATCATCTATCTATCATATCTACTTATCTACCTATCCACCCATCCATCTATGTATCTATCTATACATCTATCTATATCATCTATTATCTATCATCTCTGTATCCATCCAACAATCCATCCATCCACTCATCTATTCTCATATCTATCTATCTATCTATCATCTATCATATCATTTATCTAACTATCTATCCATCCATCTATGTATGTATGTATCTATCTATCAATATTATCTATTATCTACCATCTATCTATCCATCCATCCACCCACCCATCTATCCTTGTATCTATCTATCTGTCTATCATATCTATATCTATCCATCCATCCATCCATCCATCCATTCACTCATCTATCCTCGTATCTATCTATCATATCTATTTATCTATCCACCCACCCATCTATCCTTGTATCTATCTGTCTATCTATCATATCTATCTTATCTATCTATCATATCTATTTATCTATCTACCCATCCATCCATCTATGTATGTATGTATCTATCAATATTATCTATCTATTATCTACCATCTATCTATCCATTTATCCATCCATCCACCCACTCATCTATCCTTGTATCTATCTATCTATCTATCTTTATTACTTTCTTGACCACAAATAACCCAGGTGACATTAATTCACAAATTTTCCAGGAGCCAATCCCAGCTTGTTCCCAGCAGGGCCCGGGTGATGGGCAGAGGAGGGTCCACACACAGCAAGGACCAGAGAGAAGAAAAAACATCCCAGATCCTTGAGGTGAAAGAGGGGGGATGGGAGTCAACAAAAGGATCTGTTCAAAAGGAGACTGTCTATCCTTGAAAGGGGTCTGTGTGGTCTTCCGCCCGACCACGTCCACCCTCTGTCTCCATCCTTAGAGGAGTCACGAGCAAAATTTCGGTCTCGCCCGACGGGCGCGTGAGCCCTCGGTGCCAACCCCTTTTCTGAGCCATCATTCGAAACACAGAGTCCCCTGCACTTGACCCTGACTATGAAGTTTACCACTTAGCTGATAATTTGTATGAATAATGTACAAACAGAACTCCATCAGCCAGCCACCCCACCCCCACCCCCCGATCCCAGCCAGAGACAATGTTTCCGTCCCCAATCCATAACCGCAGCCAGTTGGTGTCTCTAACAGAACGGAAATCGCCGCCATATCTTTAGGAGGCTAACGAGAAGTGAAGAATATCTTCATATCACATATATATATATGATGATCCTATCCATCCATCCATCTATGTATCTATCTATCTATGTATCTATCCATCTATCTATTATCTATCATCTATGTATCCATCCAATCCATCCATCCACTCATCTATTCTCATATCTATCTATCTATCATCTATCATATCATTTATCTATCTATCCATCCATCCATCCATCTATGTATGTATGTATCTATCTATCAATATTATCTATTATCTACTATTTATCTATCCATCTATCCATCCATCCTTCCATCCATCCACCCACCCATATATATATATATATGGTATACCGGAAAGTTCTGTCCCTTTTTGGAATAAAACAAAATACAAATTTTTCTTACCGTCAATAAACTTGATTAAATAATATAATAGCCATTATTATTAATAATTTCTTGCCAGCGTGAGGGCAATTTGTAGATCCCATTTTTGAAAAATGTTTTCTCTTTTGATGTGAAAAATGGAACCAGTGCTTGTTTGATATCTTCTTCAGTTTTGAATTTTTTGCCCTTCAAAAAATTTTGTAAAGACAAAAACAAGTGAGAGTCGGAGGGTGCTAAGTCCGGGGAATATGGTGGATGCGACAGACATGCTTCTGAAGCATTTCTTCCGTGTTGAAGTTCGTAAACATTACAGTGGCGTCAATGAACTTTATCAGTAGCCACGGGTACACTGTCGCTTCACACATAAGACTAACGTGAATCAACTTTGTTTTAGTTCATTTGCTACGTCAGTATGTCTACATTAAGTGATACAAATAGAGAGGCACACATGCGCCAAATAAACATGTGCTTATGTGTCGAAACTTGTTGTGAGAGAAATGACAGAACTTTCCAGTAGACCTTATATATATATGATATGCTATATATGCTATATATATTAACTTATTATTTTTTTTTAATATGAAAGAGAACATCTCCTTCTGCCTGGAGGAATTATTCACGAAAAACCCAAGCTCAGGAGGGACCAGCTTTACTTTTTATTGTCCCTCCCAAGTCACAGATGTTCCCGTTTGCTGGGAGCTGTGGCTGCTTAAATATCGAGTGCCATATCCGGGTACAGATTTACCTTCTGGGAACGTTTCAACGAGCTCGAGAAAGAGCGTGGCGAGGACGCTGCTGCCTCCCACATCTGTGACGCCAGGATGTCCGATGCCTCAGCATTCGGATGTTAAGACAGGAGAGAGAGACCACTGCAGGGGAGGGGGGGCTTGAGCCACCTCCTGTCCCGAACACCTGAGCCACCCCGCCACGGCCCAAGTGAACCGTCCTTCCGTGTGCAAATGGGTGGCATTTCTCCGTGCCAATTGTGTAACCGCCGTCTGTCTCTAGTCTCGGAATATTTTCACGACCCCCACTTCCCTCTAGAAATGACCCTGTTTCCTGTCAGTGGCCACTCTGGTTCAGGCATCATTTTCTTTTCTTTTACTTTTCAAGAGAAAAAACAAGGGGACTTGCTTGTTTCAAGAGTTAAGATGGGCCCTGGCTGGCTGGTTCAGAGGATAGAGCGTTGGCCCCGGTGGATGGATGTCCCGGGTTCGATCCCTGGTCAGGGCACGCAGGAGAAGCGACCATCTGCTTCTCTTCCCTTCCCTCTCTCCCTTCTCTCTCTCTTCCCCTTCCACAACCGGTGGCTCAGCTGGTCCAAACACCAGCCTCAGGCACTAAAAATAGTTTGGTTGATTCAAGCATTGACCCCAGATGGATGTAACTGGGTGGATCCCAGTCAGGGATCATGCAGGAGTCTGTTTCTCTATCTCTTCTCCTCTCACTTGGAAAAGAAAAAGAAAAAAAAAAAAAAGACTTACAGCCCTGGCCGGTTGGCTCAGCGGTAGAGCATCGGCCTGGCGTGGAGGAGTCCCGGGTTCGGTTCCCGGCCAGGGCACACAGGAGAGGTGCCCATCTGCTTCTCCACCCCTCCCCCTCTCCTTCCTCTCTGTCTCTCTCTTTCTCTCCCCCAGTCAAGGCTCCACTGGAGCAAAGTTGGCCCGGGCGCTGAGGATGGCTCCGTGGCCTCTACCTCAGGCACTAGAATGGCTCTGGTTGCAACAGAGTGACGGTCCAGATGGGCAGAACATCGCCCCCTGGTGGGCGTGCTGGGTGGATCCCGGTCGGGTGCATGCGGGAGTCTGTCTGACTGCCTCCCCGTTTCCAGCTTCAGAAAAATACACACACACACACACACACACACAAAGAGACTTAAGACATGCAAATTATGTGGCTGTTTTAAAGAAGGGGGGCCATGTAGGACTCCCCAAATCTGGAAGAGGTCTTTCGATAATGAACCCACAAGCGGCCATCATCTCTGCCCAGGTGAGCGGCCGGAGGGTGTGGGGCTCCAGCTGCCTCATCCAGGAGTGTCACTGCCCGCCTGTGTCATCCAGGAGTGTCGCTGCCCGCCCTTGGCTGGTGGACGGTGCTGGCCCTCGCTCGCTGCCACAGAGCTGGGTAGCGGAGGCCTGCTGTTGAATCAGTGCCTCAACCTGATGACGTTGCCAAGGGTGGTCCCAGGGCAGCCACCTGGCCTGGGGTCTGGCAGAACCCAGGGCGTCTACAGAGAGACTCGTGGGGTGCCCACCCTCCTGGCCCCGTCCACCCTTCTCTGCACATTTTTCCCAAACACGCCGTGACCAGGGTGTCACCTGGCAGCCCTGCCCAGCCACCAGCCCCCGGTTCTCCACCAACCTGGACCCTCCACACGTGACCCCCACTCCCTGCA
>NC_089516.1:478633-578633 GCF_036850995.1 Saccopteryx leptura | reverse complement strand
GGGGGTGAGGAAACCCGTGTGAGACCCCTGGGTGCCACCAGCACCTTGTGATGTCCTGGGGGTGGGGGTGGGGGTGAGGAAACCCCGTGTGAGACCCCTGGGCGCCACCAGCACCTTGTGATGTCCTGGGGGTGGGGGTGGGGGTGGGGGTGAGGAAACCCCGTGTGAGACCCCTGGGTGCCACCAGCACCTTGTGATGTCCTGGGGGTGGGGGTGGGGGTGGGGGTGAGGAAACCCCGTGTGAGACCCCTGGGCGCCACCAGCACCTTGTGATGTCCTGGGGGTGGGGCTGGGGGTGAGGAAACCCCGTGTGAGACCCCTGGGTGCCACCAGCACCTTGTGATGTCCTGGGGGTGGGGGTGGGGGTGAGGAAACCCCGTGTGAGACCCCTGGGTGCCACCAGCACCTTGTGATGTCCTGGGGGTGGGGGTGGGGGTGGGGGTGAGGAAACCCCGTGTGAGACCCCTGGGCGCCACCAGCACCTTGTGATGTCCTGGGGGTGGGGGTGGGGGTGAGGAAACCCGTGTGAGACCCCTGGGTGCCACCAGCACCTTGTGATGTCCTGGGGGTGGGGGTGAGGAAACCCCGTGTGAGACCCCTGGGTGCCACCAGCACCTTGTGATGTCCTGGGGGTGGGGGTGGGGGTGAGGGTGAGGAAACCCCGTGTGAGACCGGAAACCCTGGAACCGGAGGACCAGCCGCCGCGGACGTGACCGCTGCAGGTGCCCCAGACCTGGCTCCCCTCCCTCTGTCCCTTTTTTTTTTTACGCCTTCAAGAAGAACCCAGCCTGTCCCCACAATGTCTACTTGATTATAGAAAGCTTCAGTGAGAACTGGGGCCCACCGGAATGAACAAGGCGGGCGCGCCCTTCCCTGCGCGCTGGTCAGACCGGCAGGAGGACAGGTGAGCTCAGTGCAGAGCCCCCGAGCCCGGTTCACGGGTGCCCGCTGTGGGTGCCAGGCCTCCTTAAGCCGGGCGGCCTGTGTCCCTCAGGCGCCGGTAGGTGGCGCGGTGACACCAGGGAATCATGCCTTAGCCTGGCCACTTACCTGCCCATCAAGAAGGAGGTGGCTGTCCATTCTGGGAGGTTACCTGCTGGACACTGCCCACCTTGGAGGGGGTGACGGGCATCAGACAGACGTGTGGCCACCCTGCAGGACTGTCCCCATCCCCACAGGAGACCCCAGCTGGCCCCGCGGGATCCTGGAAGTCTTCTTGCCCCAAATTCAGCTCCGCCCTTGGGCGAGGAAGAGTCTGAGTGGCAGGGCGCTGGGGGCGGGGCCGGGGAGGTTTCTGAGAGAACGTTCTGTGCTTGACCCACATCTCCTGCCTTTTAAGAAATAGAGCATCAGTCTCGAGTAACCCCGAAACAGCTTCTCCCATTGTTCCCCTGGCCCCCCCCCCCCCAGCCCAGGTCATTTTGAGATTCACACTCCACTCTGTCTTGTCTTGCTTGACTGCCCAGGGGGAGCTTTGTGGGAGATACTTTCTAACAGGGCAAACCGGTATGAGATCAACCCATATGGTGTGTGTGGGGGCCCCCCAACCAACCCCCCCAGGGCCCCCCCGGCTGTTCTCATCCGGAGACAAGCGTACCCCACTTTACATTCAGCCCGGTTGGTCAGCGATGTCGACTGACCACAGGGGAATCCTTGGTCAGTGGGTATGATTTTTACAAAGAACAGAAAATTTCTTTTTCTTTCTTTCTTTCTTTCTTTCTTTCTTTCTTTCTTTCTTTCTTTCTTTCTTTTCTTTCTTCTTTCTTTCTTTCTTTCTTTCTTTCTTTCTTTCTTTCTTTCTTTCTTTCAACAAAGCAGCTGAGAAAACCCACTACGTCTTCTCCCTTTGGACATCGGGGTTTCCCCCTCTGTTTAGAAGGAAGCCGGGTGCTGAGGCTGTAGCCCCCAAGGGGGCACATTTCACTTCCTTTTACAGGTCGGCGTGTTTACGCTGAGCTAGTCTATTCCCCACCCCCACCCCCAACCCCATTCTCATTTTCTGGGATTTCCCCAGATTTTTATTATGTCGGAGAACTGCCTTGTGACAGCATCATTATAGAAACAAAAAAATCCTCCTGGACTAAGACATCTCCCTTCCCCCCCCCCACCCCCCAGGACTCAGAAAATGATCATCCATGTTTACCAGTGTCCCCGCTCTGTGGAGAAGGAAGGAGGACCCCTCACCAACACGGAGGGGAGGGTGCCACGCTCTAAAACAGTGGTTCTCAACCTTGTACAGTTCCTCATGTTGCGGTGACCCCAAACCAAAAGATAATTTGGGTGGCTACTTCATAACTGTAATTTTGCTACAGTTATGATTCGGAATGTAAATACCTTTGATATGCATTATGTATTTTCCGATGGCTTTAGGCGACCCCTGTGTTTTGGTCGTTCGACCCACAGATTGAGAACCGCTGCTCTAAAATATGTTTGGAATGGCCCTGGCCGGTTGGCTCAGCGGTAGAGCGTCAGCCTGGCGTGCGCGGGACCTGGGTTCAATTCCCGGCCAGGGCACACAGGAGAAGCGCCCATCTGCTTCTCCACCCCTCCCCCTCTCCTTCCTCTCTGTCTCTCTCTTCCCCTCCCGCAGCCGAGGCTCCATTGGAGCAAAGATGGCCCGGGCACTGGGGATGGCTCCTTGGCCTCTGCCCCAGGCGCTAGAGTGGCTCTGGTTGCGGCAGAGCGACGCCCCGGAGGGGCAGAGCATCGCCCCCTGGTGGGCAGAGCGTCGCCCCCGGTGGGCGTGCCGGGTGGATCCCGGTCGGGCGCATACGGGAGTCTGTCTGTCTCTCCCCATTTGCAGCTTCATAAAAAATAAATAAATAAATAAAATATGTTTGGAAGTACGTTCCGAACACATCACCATACGGACTGTCTCAGTCTGTACGCACAATGATATCATCACGGGGTTCACGTTCTGCGGAGAGCGTCCTGGTCAAGTTTCACGGGGTCGTGACGGGGATCTTGTCACGGTCTCGTGAGATGGGAGAAGGGGGGGGTGAGGGGGTCGGATTTCTGAGCCCCAGACTGCGGCGGCTGCTTCAGTGACCACGTCAAAGTCCAAGAGTGGGTCTTCCACGGTGCCAGATGCCCGGTGTACCCGAACGCAGCGGACACACGCTCTTCAGTGAGGTGAGCGTTGACAGAACCCGCCAGGAGCAATACGCCTCCCGTGACCCTTAACCGGACGTCACACAGGTCAGATGTCACAGAGGAGACCCCAGCTTAACGTCAACTCTTGATTAGAATGAGTGGACGATCCACCTGGTTCATTTGCCCCAGAGTTGACGATGACCAGCTTTTGTTGTTGTTGTTTTGTCTCCACGGACAAGGCGAAAATGACAACAAAATTTAAAAGAAAGACGTACCCCCCGGATGGGTGGCTCAGCGGATAAAGCGTCGACCTGGGGGGGGCACCAGGGTGATGAGTTCGATTCCCGGTCAGGGTACTTACGTATGAGAAACAGCCAATGAGCGCACAACTCAATGGATTCAGTAAGTGGAACAACGGGTTGATATTTCTCTCTCTCTCTCTCTCTCTCCTTCCTTCCTTTCCTGTCCCCGTGTCTCTCTCCTTCCCTCTCTCCCCATCTCTCTCTTCTTCCCTCCTTTCCTGTTTCTCTCTCTCTCTCCTTCCCTCTCTCCCCATCTCTCTTTTTCCCCCCTTTCCTGTTTCTCTCTCTCTCTCTTTCCCTCTCTCTCCCCATCTCTCTTCTTCCCTCCTTTCCTGTTTCTCTCTCTCTCTCTTTCCCTCTCTCCCCATCTCTCTCTTCTTCCCTCCTTTCCTGTTTCTCTCTCTCTCTCCTTCCCTCTCTCCCCATCTCTCTCTTCTTCCCTCCTTTCCTGTTTCTCTCTCTCTTTCCCTCTCTCCCCATCTCTCTCTTCTTCCCTCCTTTCCTGTTTCTCTCTCTCTCTTTCCCTCTCTCCCCATCTCTCTCTTCTTCCCTCCTTTCCTGTTTCTCTCTCCTTCCTTCCTTTCCTTTCCCTGTGTCTCTCTCATTCCATCTCTTTCCATCTCTCTCTTTCTCTCTCTCTTCTTCCCTCCTTTCTTGTTTCTGCCTCTCTCTCTCTCTCTCCTTCCCTCCCTTCTTCTCTCTCTCTCTCTCTCTCTCTCTCTCTCTCTCTCTCTCCCTATCACACACAAATCAATGGGAAAATATGTTAAAAGAAAAAAAAAAAAGACATACCAACAGACTAAGTGCACATAATATACAACCATCATTCTAGGTCCACAGAAATAATCGTGAGAGTTTGCCCTCCCATCTCTGTGAATACATTTGTCACCCCAAAGGCAAGGTAGAGACGTCACCCCCGGAACCCCCGCCTCTGTGATTTTTAAAGGTAAAATGTCCCTCTTTCCGTCCTCCTGGTCACTCTGGTCCCCTCACTGGCTGGAACAGGCTGACGGAAGAACGAGCTGAGGTTGGGACATGCCCGTCCACGCCGCTGACCGCTCCGTAGCTTTCTGAGGAGACGCTCCGTGAAGGCTTCTGTGAGAGATCGCAAGGATCTGAGGGGCGTTTCTCGGTCAGAACGACTCCCTTCTCAAAGGGCAACAGCTCCATCCGTCCCCCCTTTTCACGGGAGTCCTTCTCACGCTCGGGTTTCGAGCCACAGACCGAAATCGGGGTAAGTCCCGAAGAGGAGTGTGCACCTGTGTGAGGAACATCTACTCGAATCCTGGCGCCTGGTCCCCCTGGGTGACGTTAGCAAGTCACAAAAGGCCACGTTCTCCACAGAACACACCTCGGAGGCTTAAAAAAAACACACAAAAAACCAGCCTGACCAGGCGGTGGCGCAGTGGATAGTGCGTCAGACTGGGATGCCAAGGACCCAGGTTCGAGACCCCGAGGTCGCCAGCTTGAGTGCGGGCTCATCTGGTTTGAGCAAAAAGCTCACCAGCTTGGACCCAAGGTCGCTGGCTTGAGCAAGGGGTTACTCGGTCTGCTGTAGCCTCCCCGGTCAAGGCACATATGAGAAAGCAATCAATGAACAACTAAAGTGTCACAACAAAAAATTGATGATTGATGCTTCTCATCTCTCTCCTTTCCTGTCTGTCTGTCCCTGTCTGTCCCTCTCTCTGACTCTCTGTCTCTGTAAAAAACAAATAAAAACAAACAAACAAAAAAACCTCAACATAAATTCAGGAACCAGGAGGGGTCGGGTTACAATGATCTCTGAACCTCAAGGTGACCTGCAACTATGTATAAAAACATCTATTTTTAATTCTTCAGCTTGTCTGCCTTTTATTAGTGGTATTATTATTATTATTATTAATTTTGCCTAAACCAGCAGGTCTGGTTTTGGGGTTGGTTTTTTTTTGCCCAAGTCAACGTGTCAACTGCACCTCACCAACTGGGCTCACAGAATCGACCAACGAGGAAAAGATAACCGTCACTGAGCCCATGATCCGTTGAGGGTTCGATCCCCGGTCGGGGCACGTAGGAGAAGCAAGCAGTGAGTGCAGTGCTGAGCGGAACAAGCTGCTGCTTCTCTCTCTCTCTCTCTCTCTCTCTCTCTCTCTCTCTCAAATCAATGGAAAATTTTAAAAAATAAACAAAAATAATAAAAAGGAATGTGAGATTCCGGAACAGCTGACGGGGGTCAGCTCAATGACCTTGACGTCAGGTGACCCGTTCGTGGGGGTAGGGGGGGTAGGGAGGGTTCAGGAGACATGACCCCCAAATCTGCTGTTCCCCCCCCCCATTGGAGGTTGACATGGTGGAGCACTAGGGACAAGCTTCCGGTGACAAAAATAGATATATGTTTGTCTTCATCATCTTTGAAGACAATGGCTCCTCAGTGGCCGGGGAGATTGCGAGACGCTCCCACACGCACCGTGGTCGGAGTCCGCCCGGCAACCCCCATCCAGGGCTGATGCTCGAATACCAAGCTACTTCTAGCACCTGAGGCCACTGAGTCAAGCCAGAGAAAGACACCACCCAAAACCTCCCCCCCCCCGCCAAGAAAGGCCAAAAGACAGACGGGGAGTACGTGCAGGAACATGCCCACGATTCCCCCAAGAAACCAACCGGGGTCCCCGCATACCAACATCTCTGGTTGGGCTGTGCTCAGGTCTCGTGCAGACGGACCATCAGAAACAAAGGCATCTTCTCCTTGTTGCTCTTAGTCACAGGCAGAGCGCTGTGGTCATTGGGGGGACCCTCCTGGTTCTGGTCTACCTCCCCCAAGCCCACGTGTCTCCTTGTCTGTCTGTCTGTGAGGCTGTGATCGTTACCAGGAGTTACAATGAGAACTGACTCATTGGAACCTTCGCTTGCTGAAGAGTGTCCTTGGGTCCGCAGGCTTGGACAAGAATCCTTTTTTTTTTTTTTTTTTTTTTCCCTTTCCGTCCAAATTCCAGTGACTGGCCTGGACTTCCTGAGGCCCTGAATTTCTCCCCCATTCAGAGAGCACCTGCTTCCTAGGGTGATGCCCTTTCAACACCGCACACAAAACCTACATTGTCAGTGAACACGGCGACCTGTTCACGGACACACACCCAGTGAATCGGAAGCTCCCTCACCAGAGTTGGGCTTGATGCGCGCAGTGTTTGCTGACGTTAAAACCCACCAAGGGCCCTCACCGGCAGGCTCAGTGGACAGAGCGTTGGCCCGGCGTGTGGATGTCCCAGGTTCAATTCCCAGCCAGGTCACACAGGAGAAGCGCCCATCTGCTTCTCTACCCCTCCCCCTCTCCTTTCTTTCTGTCTCTCTCTTCCCCTCCCGCAGCCAAAGCTCCACTGGAGCAAAGTTGGCCCAGGCGCTGAGGATGGCTCCGTTGGTCCCAGCTTCAGCCTCAGGTGCTAAAAGTAGCTTGGTATTCGAGCATCAGCCCTAGACAGGGGTTACCGGGCGGACTCCGGCCACGGTGCGTGTGGGAGAGTCTCGCAATCTCCCCTCCTCTCACTTACAAAATACATATTAAAAAAAAAAAAAACCAACCCACTGGGTTTTTGGAAATGCAACCACTCAGCCGACGTCATGATCAAATTGATCGCTGTTTGGAAAATCAAGGTCAAAGTCAGTATGAGGGCCGGTCGATTCGCCTACACTGACTTCCTGATGTGCAAATGAGCCTGCAGGGCCTGACCTGGAATCTCAGGTTGCCTCAGCTACCTAGGAGCAATTAAAGGCTTCTGTCCAAGATACGCAGGTTTAAAAAAAGGGGGGGAGGAGGGAGCTTTCGTGGCTGCAGGTGGACCAGCAGACCCTCCCCCTGTCCACACAGCTGCACCTCAGAGACTCACAGGGTGGACCACCCATGGAAAGGGTGTGTGGCAAGGAGCTGACCGGCTTTGACTTAAGAACCAGCTACTGGCCCTGGCAGGTTGGCCCAGCGGTAGAGCGTTGGCCTGGCGTGCGGGGGACCCGGGTTCGATTCCCGGCCAGGGCACACAGGAGGAGCGCCCATCTGCTTCTCCACCCCTCCCCCTCTCCTTCCTCTCTGTCTCTCTCTTCCCCTCCCGCAGCCGAGGCTCCATTGGAGCAAAGATGGCCCGGGTGCTGGGGATGGCTCCTTGGCCTCTGCCCCAGGCGCTAGAGTGGCTCTGGTCGCGGCAGAGAGACGCCCCCTGATGGGCGTCCGGGTGGATCCCGGTCGGGCGCATGCGGGAGTCTGTCTGACTGTCTCTCCCCGTTTCCAGCTTCAGAAAAAAAAAATACAAAAAAAAAAAAAAAAAAGAACCAGCTACTATGTATCCGGATACAGGATAATTCACTCCAGACACAACAACGCCGCCTTGCTGGAGGGCTGAGCTCGGGAATTCACTCGTGGAAAACGAGAACGCGGTACCCCCCACGGCCCGGGCCGCGGGATTTCACACCGAGGGGCGTGGCCACCATCACAATAGCTCGGCAGAGTCCACAGAGAAGGGGTCGCCCAGGAGGAGGAGGCCCCCCAGGGGGACACAGGGAACAGCAACCAGACCCAGGGCCGGGTGGGAAGTTTTTACAGGTGGATAGTGGCCAAGGTTCATTGTGTCCCCCTGCCTCGTTCCATCCATCACAGGGTTCCTGCGCCCGCAGGACGCACAGGGGCATTAACTCGCTGTCACCTGCACCTCCGATCATGGAGAGCGGCCAATGAGCACGCACGCGTGCGCGCAAGCTGACCAAGGGGCGCTGGTGCGCGCCCTCCCCCCTGCGCACGCACGCAGGGAGCGCACCGCAATCCAATTCAGTTCCAGAATGGCTACGTCTCCCGTGACACCTTCACACCTCGGCGCTCCCTCTGCCCCCAGCTCGGTGATGGCGCTCCGAGAGATTGCGCAGACAACATGAAGCTCCACGGGCAATGTCAGGAGCGCCTCAGCCTACCCTTGAGACCCACAGACTCTCTGTCTGTCCTCTCCTCGCCCCCCGAGGGACATGGAGACACCCCCGTAAATTCCAGTCCCACTGGCGGGGCTGGGTCTCCTCACCTGCGGGGGGCCTTCGTCCAGCCCCCAATTCTGGATACACAGACGCATAGGATACACATTCTCGCGTCCTTCCCCGGGCAGCCTCCGAGGTGTCCTGTCCACGCCACCCCGGGGGTGGTGGGGGACCAGTCACAGCCAGTGGCGTAGGAAGCATGACCCTGGATTCCTACGTCCCCGTGGGACTGGCCGATGGCCTAATGTCGCCAAGCACGTGCATTTTGACATCGTCCTTAAGCCGCCGTCTGGGTGATGCTGCGTTCGCCCCGGGTCACGTCCGGTCTTCCGTGCGCGCGACTCTCTGGGAAGGTCAAGGATGCTCGTACCTCAGAGACGCTCTTACACCGGGGTCCTCCTGGGGTCTGCGGCATCAGCGGTGGGGTGGCCGCACGCATGCGCGAACTCTCTCTCCCACCGCGCACACACGTGAGGGCTTCTGTCACGCGCGGTGGACCACCCCCGGCCACTGGTGTTGGAAGCCGCTCGTGGTGGACACAGGAACCCGAGCAGTCCTGCGGGGAGAAGGAGGGGTTGTCCTGCTTCTTGCCTTGTGTGGGTTCCTACTGCGGGTTCCCGTCTCCATGTCCTGCTACGGCCTGGACACGCTGTGTCCCCGGGACACGCAGGTGGGTGGACACCACTTCCTTCCCCGGGAACGCCAGTGCACGCCTTGGGGGTTCCCACCAGAGTGTCCACCAGCCATCAGCCCTAATCACGGCCCAGTTCACAGGAAACTGGAGGAAGGGGTCCCCTCATCCACGGGCCCCAGGCCTGGCGGGTGGGACAGAGATTTGTGTGTGTGTGTGTAGGGGGGGGGGTTGTGGGGGCCCCGGGGCAAGAGTAAAAGGAGCTTCTTGTGAGGGGGAAAGGGCCCCGTTCCACAGGTGCGCCGCCTCTGGGCTACCCACCTATTTACAGAGAGAACTCTGACCCCTCTGTCCCCTAATGCCAGTCCTCCTGCTGGGCTCTCCCGCCGGCCGGAAGCTCCCCTTGCCGTGGGTGCACGCACCCTTATCCCTTCCCTGCTGGGTGGATGCACCGCGGAGCCCCACCCGGGATCAACGCACCCAGGGAGGAGGAGGAGGAGGAGGAGGAAGAGGGGGAAGGGGAGGGGGAGAGGGAGGAGGGGAGGAGGAGGAGGAAGAGGAAGAAGAAGGGGCTACCCACCCGGGATCAACGCACCCAGAGAGGAGGAGGAGGAAGAGGAGGAGGAGGGGGAGGAGGAGGAGGAGGAGGAGGAGGAGGAGGAGGAGAAGGAGGAGGAGGAGGAGGAGAAGGAGGAGGAGAAGGAGGAGGGTAAGGGAGAGGGGGAGGGGGAGGAGGGGAGGAGGAGGAAGAGGAGGGGGAGGGGGGAGGAGGGGGAGGAGGTGCGGGAGGAGGGGGAGGTAGGGGGAGGGGGGTAAGGGAGAGGGGGAGGGGGAGGAGGGGAGGAGGAGGGGGAGGAGGAGGAGGAGGAGGAGGGGGAGGGGGAGGAGGGGAGGAGGGGGGGAGGAGGAGGGGGAGGAGGAGGAGGGGGAGGAGGAGGAGGAGGGAGGAGGAGGGGGAGGAGAAGGAGGAGGGGGAGGAGGAGGAGGGAGGAGGGGGAGGAGGAGGAGGGAGAAAGAGGAGGGGGGAGGAGGAGGAGGTGGAGGGGGAGGAGGAGGGAAGAGGTGGAGGAGGAGGGGGAGGAGGTGGAGGGGGAAGAGGTGGAGGAGGAGGAGGGGGGAAGAGGAGGGGGAGGAGGAGGGGGAGGAGGAGGGGGAGGAGGAGGAGGAGGAAGGGGCTGCCCGTCTCCACCGGCCTCCCTCACCCCTCCCGCCCCATTGCGTTCAGTTCCCTGTAATTGCATCCAGCGTACCAGCCAGGGCTGCGGGCTCCGGAAACAGGAAAGAGAGGGGGGCGCTGAAGAGGAGGGGGCACGCGGGGCTGGGACCCAGCGAGGGGCCAGGGAGCACTGAGAGGCGGAAAGGGTCACGCGGGGGGGGGGGGGCAGGGGGCGTGGCGCCGCTGCTCATCTCCTCCCCCCCCGCGCTGTCTGCGGAGGAAACCCCCCCCCCTGCGCGCTGCAGCCCCTCCCGCGCTCGCCCCCGCGCTTCCCTCCCGCGCCCTGCGCCCCCCGCCGTCCGCGGACGGCTGCGCGTTGCGCCCCGCGGGCCCGGCTTTCCACCTGTCACCGCGCGCCCGCCGTCTCGCCGCCGCCGCCGCCCAAGTTTGCGGGGACTTGGCGGGCGCGCCGCCTCCTCGCTACACCCGCCCGCGCCCGCGTCCTCGCCCATGGCCGCCGCCCCCGCCCGCCCACCCCCCGCGCCCCCCTGCGCCGCGCGCCCAGCCCCGCGGCCGCCGGGCCCGGTGAGCGCAGGCCGAGCGCGGGCGCCCGTCCCCCCCCGGCACGGAGCACTGCGGATGCGGCGCGGGGCCCGGCGCGGGGCTCCGGGCGCGCTCGGGGGTCGTGAGCGCCGCGCCCCCGCGCCCCCGCGCGCCCCCCGCCCGCCCGCACGCCCCGCCGGGGCCATGCAGTCGCTCATCTCGCCGGTGACCAAGGCGATCCTGGTGGCGCTCTTCATCTTCGCGATCCTCCTCATCCTGTACGTGATCCTCTGGTACATCTGCCGCGATGTGGACTGCGACCACGGCATCTGAGCGCCGGGAGCCTGGCGGGCGGGCGGCCGCGCTGAGGGGGCTCCCCCGCGCCGGGCATGGGGGCTGCACGGCCCGCCGGCGCCCCCCGCCCCGGGCCCCCCGCGCGCCCTCAGCCGCTGGCACCACCGCCGCCGGCGGCACCTGGCCTTGACCTTCAGGGACAGACAGCAGAGCCGGTGAGTGAGCGCACGAGTGCGGCCGCCCTGCGGGGCGAGAGGAGGGAGGCGGAACTTCGCGGAGGGCGCAGGGTCCGGGCGCCGCACGGTCCCGGGGGTGGGCGCTGCGCCCTGGACTCCGCGCGGAGGCGCAGGACGTGGCGGGCGGGCGGCAGGCAGGTGGGTGTTCCGGGGGCGCTGAGAGCCGGCCTGCCGGCCGGGCGCGTTGGGTACCAGGACTCAGAGCGCTCCCGCCATCCATCCGTTGCCACCTGCGCAGCGGCCCGAGGCCGAGTGGGACCGAGCTGCCGGGTGCCTGCTGCGCGTTGCGTGCTGCCTGAGTCCTCAGATCTTTGCCTGAAAGCCTGCAGACCCCTCTCGGGTGTCCCCCACCCCCTTCCGCAGCCCCGCACCGCTGCACTAGGTGAGCGCAGTTTCAGGGAATAGAGTGGTACCCGCGGGCCCGCTCAGGGACTCCTCTGGGGAGAGCACTAAAACACACAGGTCTGCAGGCTGCTAGTGGTGCGCCCTCCTCACCAACCCAGAGGCTCCGAGACAGGCGCCAACGCTTGGAGAGGGAGGGTCCCCTGGCCCCCTGCCCCAGAGCAGGGACAGAGAGAGAGAGAGAGAGACAGACAGACAGACAGACGAGACAAGAATGCAGATAGACTTCCCTTCCACCCACCACTGTGCTGAGCAAGTTTGTGACTTCCATACGGTTACCCCGGCCAGGAAAATGCTTCCCTCTGTAAAAGACATCCCTATTGGAACCGACTACCAGATTGTCACATTGAGGGCCCTTTCTGCCTCCTTCTGTTTCCAGACACTTGAGGGTTAAAGGAAACAGAAAAAGCGGAGACTCGGTGGTCTCCCCCCACCCCCACCCCCCTCCCAGGTATCTTCAGGGGCTGGAGACACCGAGACTGTCTGATGAGGACAGATCACCTTCGCCGTGCCTGCGCTGTCGTCTCTGCTGGAGCGAAATTGGGGTTCAGACTGCAGTGTGTCAGGCACGGCGTGGGGACCCAGTGTGAGGGAGGAAGAAAATAAGAGACCCATTTTTTTTTTTTTTTTTTTTGAGACAAACAGCACTGTCTGAGTGAATAGAGATTCGTGGAGCTCATGATACGCTGAGTGGAAATGCATTATTATTAAGGAGGGGGGGATTGTGAGGACCTTGGCCACATCCATGCTGTGTGTCCCCCGCCCCCCCCAATGAAATATGCATTTCTATAGACATGCTGTCTCAGCTCAGCCTCCCCCAGGACCAAAAACGTAAGACTTATCCAAACCCACAGCATAAAAAAAAAAAACAAAAAAAAAACATACCCCGTCTGACATCCAGAAGGGGCAAATATAGCACCCTGCTCCAGGGAGCAGGTGACATTAGCTCTCCAGAAAGAGGATTTTAAAAAAACAAACGTGCTGGGCCATGTTCTGAGACACCCCCGCCCGGAACCGTGTCCCCCACACGGGAGTAAAACCCACCCTCCCCACCCCCCGGGGACCAGAAATCAGAGTCAACAACACGGTTCCTGTGAGGTGTCCGTCCGTGAGCAGGAGACACCGGGCGCCTCCGTGAAATGCCTGATTTCAGGGGGGGGGGGGAGCATTGGGAAGAAACGGGGGTGGGGTTTGGTTACTAGTCTGGGAAGGAGAGGGAAACACCATTGTCACCAACACACCCTCAGGTGGCGTGACTGACACCAGTCTGGGTAGATCCCGGTGGTCGGATGGCTGGTCCCCAGGGCTAGTGATGCTGAGCTAGTACACACAGACACTGAGCGTCCCTTCCACTCTGAGGGTGTCTTTGGATGGTACGTCCTTACGTTCCCTTGTGGGGGAGGCATTCGTGTCCAGTGTGGTTTACTCAGATTCCCAGGGGACGCCTTCTACACAAGCCCCGTGCCGGGTGGGTGCTAGGGACAAGCCGACGTCCCTTCTCTGAGATGGCGATTGCCACGTCGGCCCGAAGAACTCCTCAACGGAGGTGGAACAAAGCCCCCCCCGGGAGGGGGTGTCTCAGAATTCAGAAGGCCAGGCTTGTTGGCTCTTTTTCTGTGACACGGCCGTCCCGGTCCCCACCACAGACGGACGCCCAGGTGAAAACCAGGGCAGAGCCAGGCCCTTCAGACAGACAGACAGACTGAAACTGCAGTTTGTCCGGGTCACAGAGCGCCGTGCTCTGGACCCCTGTGTCCTGAGAAAGGGTCAGGGTGCCCCCCCCCCCCCGTGCAGAAACCCAGGTGAGGACAGATTTCCGGGCAAGGTCACGGGGGTTGGTTGCTGAGTGCAGAATTGGCCCTGGTTGGAGTTTGCAGCTGGTGACCGGCACATTTCTTTAACACGGGAGGGCTGTCTGTGCTTCCGTGAGAGTCACTCTGGGGTCCCCTGTCCGTTCTCACCGTGAGTCCAGAACCACCGGCCCTCCGAGGGTGAGTCCCATTCGCTGCTCACAGTCACTGTTTGGGCCAGGGGTCCCCAAACTTTTTCCACAGGGGGCCGGTTCACTGTGCCTCAGACCGTTGGAGGGCCGGACTATAAAAAAAAAAACTATGAACAAATCCCTATGCACACTGCACATATCTTATTTTAAAGTAAAAAGACAAAACTGAAATAAATACAATATTTAAAATAAAGAACAAGTCAATTTCAATCAACAAACTGACCAGTATTTCAATGGGAACTATGCTCCTCTCACTGACCACCAATGAAAGAGGTGCCCCTTCCAGAAGTGCAGTGGGGGGCCGGATAAATGGCCTCAGGGGGCCGCATGCGGCCCGCGGGCCGTAGTTTGGGGACCCCTGGTTTGGGCATTTTGTGTTTCAAGAAAAGGGATGTTTAGCCCCGGCCGGGTAGCTCAGTTAGTTAGAGCATCGTCCTTCTACACCAAGGTTGTGGGTTCGATCCCCGGTCAGGGCACATGCAAGAATCAACCAATGAATGAATAAGTAAGTGGACAACAACAAATTGATGTCTCTCTCTCTCTCTCTCTCTCTCTCTCAAATAAATAAATTAAAAAAGAAAAGGAACATTTCATCAGTATGAAAACAACATCATTCCCTAATCTTCAATGTCCAGGGTCCAACCAGGCAAAAGCCTGGACCAGGATTAAATATATATATATGTATGTATATACATTATATACATTGTATTATATAATACAATGTATATAATAATGTATTATATACATTGCGTCTGTCCTTCTGACGACCCCAGGGACACTCATGATCACCCCAGTCCTACAGGACTGAGTTTGCAGTGTATATATTTTGCAAAAAATATATATATTGCAAATATATATATTGAAAAAATATAAACATGGAAACTGGTCAATACAAGAGGTTTTTTGTTTTTGTTTTGGGGTGTTTTTTGGACGTTAGCCTGAGTTTGCAGTGTATATATTTTGCAAAATATATATATATATATAAAAAAAAATCTATCCGATGACCTGCCTCGCTCCGTACAGGGCAAGCCACTCTACCTGGAGAGGGATGGACTCCTGCCCACAGAATTCCAGGTCCCCATAAATAACAATGACGACGTATTAGCCACCGGCCGCGTTCCCAACTGCCCCCCCCTCCTCCTCCGCCAGTTGTGTTTACATTGCGTCTGTCCTTCTGACGACCCCAGGGACACTCACGATCACCCCAGTCCTACAGGACAGAAGAGGCAGGTTCAGACCAAGAGGTTATGCAACTCACGTAATAAAGGGAAGAAAAATAACAAAACAGTGTTGAGCAGACATAACCAACCTCTTCTTCCCCGAGATGGGCGTGCTCACACCTGTGTCTAGTTGCCTGTGTGTGTGTATTCTCCATTCTCCGTGATGGTTCATTAATCCTCTTTCTCTTCAACGTTACGTATTCCATCTTTAAGAGTGCACATCCTAGCCCTGGCCGGTTGGCTCAGCGGTAGAGCGTCGGCCTGGTGTGCGGGGGGACCCGGGTTCGATTCCCGGCCAGGGCACACAGGAGAGGCGCCCATCTGCTTCTCCACCCCTCCCCCTCTCCTTCCTCTCTGTCTCTCTCTTCCCCTCCCGCAGCCAAGGCTCCATTGGAGCAAAGATGGCCCGGGCGCTGGGGATGGCTCCTTGGCCTCTGCCTCAGGTGCTAGAGTGGCTCTGTTCACGGCAGAGCGACGCCCCGGAGGGGCAGAGCATCGCCCCTGGTGGGCGTGCCGGGTGGATCCCGGTCGGGCGCATGCGGGAGTCTGTCTGACTGTCTCTCCCCGTTTCCAGCTTCAGAAAAATACAACAACAACAAAAAAAAAGAGTGCACATCCTGTATGTTAAATAGTGTTTTTTACGGGTCACAAAATAAGGGTTTGATATATACTTGTCGGCACTGCCCACACCACACGGGTTTTATTTTGGGGAAAAAATATAAACATGGAAACTGGTCAACACTAGAGGTTTTTTGTTTTTTGTTTTGGGGTGATTTTTTTTCTCCCCTGTATTTTGGACGTTAGCCTGAGTTTGCAGTGTTAAGAAAAACGCAGACTTTATATAAAAAAAATACACATATCCGCGTAGACGGGGCGGCTCGGGAACTGTGCGTGTGTCTGTGAAGCCGGAACACGCCGCCTCCGCGCTTTGGCTCCCGGTCTTCGAAGGACCTTGGCTGCGGGTCAGACACCGGCAGAACTTCCTAGAACTTAGCGCCGAACCAGGACAGGGCGGGCTGCCCCAGAATTGGCCGGCGTGGCTGCCGTGCTGGTTGCTGGCTGGGCGTTTGGCTTTAGCTCAGGAGAGATTTGTAACCCTGAGGGAGGGGGGGAGGGGGGGAGAAGCAAGGGACAAGCCAACAAGCGTAAGTGACCCGGCTTCCTCCTCCGTGACGCGTCCACGTGGCCACCCGCCCACCTGCGTGTCCCCCCGTGAGCAAGGTTCTCTGGCAGAAGCGGACAGTTTAAAAATTCCGGGCATGGGGAGGGAAGAATAAGGTATTATTCCATTTAGAAGCCCAGTCCTGCTTCTAAAGCTATTTCCAGGCCCTGGCCGGTTGGCTCAGCGGTAGAGCGTCGGCCTGCCATGCGGGGGACCCAGGTTCGATTCCCGACCAGGGCACACAGGAGAAGCGCCCATTTGCTTCTCCACCCCCCCCCCCTCCTTTCTCTCTGTCTCTCTCTTCCCCTCCCGCAGCCGAGGCTCCATTGGAGCAAAGATGGCCCGGGCGCTGGGGATGGCTCCTTGGCCTCTGCCCCAGGCGCTAGAGTGGCTCTGGTCGTGCCAGAGCGACGCCCAGGATGGGCAGAGCATTGCCCCCTGGTGGGCGTGCTGGGTGGATCCCGGTCGGGCGCATGCGGGAGTCTGTCTGACTGTCTCTCCCCGTTTCCAGCTTCAGAAAAATACAAAAAAATAAAATAAAAAAATAAAGCTATTTCCAGCTTTTTTTTTTCCTTTAATTAAATGTCCCCGGCATCTCTCCCCCTGTTTTACAGAGTGACACCTGGGTCCCTGTGTGTCGACAAACTCAGCCTCATTTTCAGAGAGACATGTGGGACATCTGCGTGGGTTTGGGTCTGGAAGTGTCCGGGACTGTGGAAGGCACACACGTGGGAGGGGACCAGAGAAATGAGGGGGGGGGCAGTGCTGGCGTCCCTGGTCCCCATGCCGGCAAAGCCCGTGTCCTGCCCCGCCCCCCCCCCCCCCCCGGCGGGAAGGAGAGAAAACCAGCGTGCCCCCGGAGGAAAAGAAAACATTTCCGTAAAACGAGCTAAACACCTTCTGTGCCGTCTCCGTCACTGAATCTCTAAAGAGATGATATTTTCATAAGTTACACCGTCTCCCCTCTTCCCCTCCCCCTCCCATCCCTGGCAGAGACTGGGTGTAGCCACTTGCACCATGTCCATAAAAGCAAAAACGGGAACAGAATAGGAACAGTGAACTCGGGGTCCTTCTCAGTTCTTCTGGGAGGGGGGGGGTCCCCCTTACGGAGGTCTCGCCCTGTCCCGTGTCCGTCCCAGCAGACCTGTTGCTCCCCTCTCCTCCGAGCTGCTGCCCGGTATGGTCTCTCAATCGATATCGGTCCCACTGGGGACTCCCGGTGACACCTGGCGCCTTCCACGCGGAAGCCAGGACTTTGGGGGAACCTCAGGCCAAGTCAGGGAACAGCTTTCCAAGCCAGTGCCGTCGACGCAGCTTGTGGCTCTGAACGGCGTGAGCAGACACGGGGAAGGAGCTTGCCCAGACACTGAAAGGAATTTTAGGCGAGTTCCAGGACCCCCGGGGGGCGTTACGCCGACCCCAGGGATCCTTTGCATTCTGGGGCCGATTTTTTACAGAGTGAGGGGTCAGGCGCCCTGGGGTGGGTTAGAGCAGGTGCCGTTTGTGTTATGACCTCTTTGGGCACAGGGACATGACGGTAAGGCTTTGGGGAGCGATTTGGGGGGGGGCGGGGACTGTGCAGTTATTAAGCATCTCCTATGGGGGGGGGGATGGTTGCCTATGGTCCTTACATGACCCCCTTGGCATCTGTGGGTACCGTGTCCAAGCACGGGGCTGAAGGATGTGAGGACCACGTAGCCAGCCGGTCACTTTGTTCTCTCTCTTTATCTGAGCAGACGAACCCTCCGTGACCTTCTCTATCTCTGCGGGTCGCCAGATGGCAAAGCGCCCCACGTGCCCCCTGGGCATTAGAGGGACATGGCGGTAACAAAACCCCAGGTAGGCCCTGGCTTGTTGGCTCAGTGGTAGAGCGTCGGCCTGGTGTGCAGAAGTCCCGGGTTCAATTCCTGGCCAGGGCACACAGGAGAAGCACCCATCTGCTTCTCCACCCCTCCCCCTCTCCTTCCTCTCTGTCTCTCTCTTCCCCTCCCGCAGCCGAGGCTCCATTGGAGCAAAGATGGCCCGGGCGCTGGGGATGGCTCTGTGGCCTCTGCCTCAGGCGCTAGAGTGGCTCTGGTCGCAACAGAGCATCACCCCCTGGTGGGCAGAGCATCGCCCCCTGGTGGGCGTGCCGGGTGGATCCCGGTTGGGCGCATGCGGGAGTCTGTCTGACTGTCTCTCCCCGTTTCCGGCTTCAGAAAAAATACAGAAAAAAAAAAAGCCCCAGGTAGACCTGCGGCCCCGGACGATCACAGGAGGGACCTCGGGAGAAGAGGGGGTGACCGCGTGAGAAAGAGGGAGAATGTGATCGCAAGGTCCAGGCATTCCGATGACGGTCCCAACGCCACGTGGCTCTGAGTTGCCGTGTCTGTGGCCCGGGGGTGCAATTATGACAAAAATGAAATGATCTATTTACCTTGCACACCTTGTCATATATGTCACAAAGTGTCCCCCTGATATTTTCGGTGCCCACCTGGCCCCATGCACCGCGATGACCGTGTCACCGACTCTATATTCCCCGGGCTGGACGTGACGTCCTGTGACTGTGCTGTGACTGCCCACCTGTGCTTCTCAGTCCCTTGCCCTTGGTCACCCGGACCCCCAACCTCCCTGCCCTCTCTGGCGAGCATCCGTCTGCTCGCTACGTCCATGGGTCTGTCTCAGTTTTGTTTGTTACTGCGTTCATTAGATTCCACACATAAGGGACAGACATCATATAGTCCTTGTCCTTCTCTGCCTGGCTGATGTCACTGAGCATAGGAATCGCCAGGTCTAACCAGGCTCTTGCAAATAGTCAGATTTTCTTCTTCATTTTCACCGCTGCGTAGTATTCCATCGTGTAACCGGACCAGAGCCTTTTTATCCGCTCGTCCAGTGACGGACACCTGGGCTGCTTCCCGATCTTGGCCATAAACATGAGGGTGCATATCTTCTTTTGAATCAGAGATTTGATATTCTTAAGATATATTCCTAAAAGTGGGATGGCTGGGTCATAAGGCAGCTCCATTTCTAATTTTTTTTTTTTGCATTTTCCTGAAGTTGGAAACGGGGAGGCAGTCAGACAGACTCCCGCATGCGCCCGACCGGGATCCACCCGGCATGCCCACCAGGGAGCAATGCTCTGCCCATCTGGGGCATCGCTCTGTTGCGACCAGAGCCATTCTAGCACCTGAGGCAGAGGCCATGGAGCCATCCCCAGCGCCCGGGCCATCTTTGCTCCAATGGAGCCTTGGCAGCAGGAGGGGAAGAGAGAGACAGAGAGGAAGGAGAGGGGGAGGGGTGGAGAAGCAGATGGGCGCTTCTCCTGTGTGCCGTGGCTGCGAATCGAACCCGGGACTCCTGCGTGCCAGGCCGACGCTCTACCACTGAGCCAACCGGCCAGGGCTTCCATTTCTAATTTCTTGAGGAATCTCCATACTGTTTTCCACAGAGGCTGCACCAGTCTGCATTCCCACCAGCAGTGCAGGAGGGTTCCCTTTTCTCCACATCCTCACCAGCACTTATCATGTGTTGTTTTGTTGATGAGCGCCATTCTGACAGGTGCAAGGTGACATCTCACTGTGGCTTTAATTTGCATTTCTCTGAGGATGAGTGACAGTGAGCATTATTTCATACCCCTGTTGGACGTCTGTATGTCCTCTTGGGATAACCGTCTATTCAGGCCTTTGGTCCATTTTTTCATTGGCTGGTTTTGTTTTCTGCTGTTTTTAAGTAGATTCCTGTCTCTTTCTGCCATGTGTCAGTGAGCAAAGTTGTCAAGTGTTGCGACCCTCATCCTGTTTCCCCATAAAAAAGCACTTTTTTTTTTATTATAGTCGTACATAGCGCTACGATGTCAAAAAAACACACGCGGGCCGGCCAAAGTAAGTTTACTGTTTTCTTCTTGTTCATAACAGTTATGGTAACAATTGTAAGGTTAGTGTGACCTTCGTAACCTGCATGTCTTCCTCCCCCTCCCCCAGGTAACAACCGTAAGGTGGTTGTAACAATTGTGATGTTATTATAATAATCGTAAAAGTTATTGTAATCATCTCCACCTTATTGTAACAATCCTAATGTTAGTGTAACAATCGTCACGTTATTGTAACAATCGTCAGTTATCGTAACAATCATCATGTTATTGTAACAATCGTCACGTTATTGTAACAATCGTCACGTTATTGTAACAATTGTAACCTGCGTGTCTCCCTGCCTCCCTCCCCGCAACTGCAAACCCGCTTTCGCCTGCCCCTGAACAGGTCACCTCATTGCAGAACTGTCTGTAATTAAATGCTTTCCTTCTCGGCCCTGGCCGGTTGGCTCAGCGGTGGAGCGTCGGCCTGGCGTGCGGGGGACCCGGGTTCGATTCCCGGCCAGGGCACATAGGAGAAGTGCCCATTTGCTTCTCCACCCCCCCTCCTTCCTCTCTGTCTCTCTCTTCCCCTCCCGCAGCCAAGGCTCCATTGGAGCAAGGATGGCCCGGGCGCTGGGGATGGCTCCTTGGCCTCTGCCCCGGGCTCTGGAGTGGCTCTGGTCACGGCAGGGTGTTGCCCCAGAGAGGCAAAGCATCGCCCCCTGGTGGGCAGAGCATCGCCCCTGGTGGGTGTGCCGGGTGGATCCCGGTTGGGCGCATGAGGGAGTCTGTCTGACTGTCTCTCCCCGTTTCCAGCTTCAGAAAAATACAAAAAAAAAAATTAAAAAAAAATTAAATGCTTTCCTTCTCTAAATATATATATATATATATTATATATATATATATTATATATATATTTTTTTTTTTACTTATTTATTTTCAAACTTTAGGCGTTTTTCCTTCAGGTCGCTTGGAGAAGGGCCAGGATTGACTATGCTATACAGAACCTAATATTTATTATGAAAGAAAGAGAATGAGGAAGCTAAGATGCTACTCGCTCTGGCTACATTTTTAAAAAAGAAAATGTTTCAGTGTTTCCAGGGTGCAGAGCTCCGGGGAGGGGCTGTCTTGTACCAAGGGAAGTAAATTTAGAAATAATTATTCTTCTCCTGGGATAGAAAAAAAAAACACACACACAAAACACCTCCTCTAACCTTATTCTCCGGCACGCGGGTTTTTATTTAGCGCAAGGTACTATAAAGAGCAGATGCTTCCTGAGGCAGCCGGGTGACCCGGTTCGGGTCAGCCTACTTTCCGCCTGGTCCCCAGCGCCGTCCGTCCGTGGTGGAGGAGGGAATCTCAGCAGCGTGATGTCTCCAGCCAAGCGCCTCTCCGTCTGGGAACACGGCAGGACGCCGGGCAGGCCCCGGAGGTCGCCCTTGGATTCAGCTGGGATGTCACCCTGAATCATCGGATTCCGGGGTGATGTCTTTCTCTGCCTCCGACTGAACGAGTCCCGCCCGGCTCGGTTAGATCCCCGACCCGCGGCTTCACGGCTTCAAGGAGCAAGAATGATGGCGTTTGATAGAACCATCCTGAGCTGAAGGAAGAGGGGATCAGCCTCCCCCCCCACCCTGCACCAGCCCCCCACCTTCCTAGGAATTTCTGTGGCGTCCTGTGCTTGCAAAGGCGAAGACAGACTCGTTATACAGCCAAGGAGTCGGCCTGGTGCTAAACAGCCTCCTCCAGCTGAGAAGTACCAGCATGCCCATGTGCCCTGGAGTGTCTTATCAAGAAGAAAAAAAGGAAGGAAGGAAGGAAGAAAGGAAGGAAGGAAGGAAGGAAGGAGAAGGAAGAAAGGAAGGAAGGAAGGAAGGAAGGAAGGAAGGAGAGAGGAAGGGAAGAAAGGAAGGAAGGGAGGAAGTAAGGAAGGAGAAGGAGGAAGGGAGGGAGGAAGGAAGGAAGGAGAAGGAGGAAGGAAGGAAGGGGAAGGAGAGAGGAAGGGAAGGGAAGGAAGGAAGGAAGGAAGGAGAGAGGAAGGGAAGGGAAGAAAGGAAAGGAGGAAGGAAGGAAGGAAGGAAGGAAAAAAGGAAGGAGAAGGAGGAAGGGAGGGAGGAAGGAAAGGAAGGAAGGAAGGAGAGAGGAAGGGAAGGGAAGAAAGGAAGGAAGAGAGGAAGGAAGGAAGGAAGGAAGGAAGGAAGGAAGGAAGGAGAGAAGGAAGGAGGGAAGACAGGAAGAAAGAAAGGAAGAAAATATAGGAAGGAAGGAAGGAAGGAAGGAAGGACAGAATGAAGGAAGGAAGAAGGAAGGAAAAAGGGAGAAGGGAGGAAGGAGGGGAGCAAAGAAGGAAGGAAAAAAGGAAGGATGAAAGGAAGAAGGGAGGGAGGGTAGGAAAGAGGAAGGGAGGAAGGAAAAGAAGGAAGGAAGGATGAAAGGAAGAAGGGAGGGAGGGTAGGAAAGAGGAAGGGAGGAAGGAAAAGAAGGAAGGAAGGATGAAAGGAAGAAGGGAGGGAGGGTAGGAAGGAGGGAGGGAGAAAGGAAAGATGGAAAGAAGGAAGGAAGGAAGGAAGGAAGGAAGGAAAGAGAGAAAGAAAGAAGGAAGAAAGGAAAGAGAAAGAAAGAAGAAAGAAAGAAAGAAAGAAAGAGAAAGAAAGAAGAAAGAAAGAAAGAAAGAAAGAAAGAAAGGAAGGAGGGAGAGAGGGAGGGAGGGAGGAAGGGAGGGAGGAAGGAAGGAAGGAAGGAAGGAAGGAAGGAAAGAAGGAAGGAAGGAAGGAAGGAAGGAAGGAAGGAAGGAAGGAAGGAAGGAAGGAAGGAAGGAAAAAAAGAAAAAACCAACTTTGGAGGAAATGGCAGATCTGCACACGAGGAGGGTGGGAGGTGGTCCCCTTTGTCCAGGTCTTGGGGGTGGTGTGAAATCATCTTGCGTCCCCCACAGTGGTCCCCGGGGGGTCAAGGCCAGACCGGCACGGCCCCATGGGAGCCCCTGCCCATAGGCAGGTCACTCGGCAGACCACACCCAGATGGACAGCGTGGTCCTCGCACAGCGGTCAGAGGGATTGCAGACGTTCTGATACTTCCCAGGGCGCTGACCACACCCAGGCTCGGGCCGGGCTCTGATGTGACGTCCGGGGGCATGGACTTCAACACGTGGCTGCTCTGACCCACGTCCACACGGGTGGGGGGGCCTGGCGTGTCCTCAGTCTATTCATTCTCTTACGGTGCTGGCCCCGAAGTCTGCTGTGAATTTTCGGGGGATTGGCAAATGCCCGCAGGCATTAAGGAAATTTCTAGAAAGGAAGGTTTGGTTGGCTTGTCCAGCCTCTCAGCGGGCGTGTTCTTTGGCCGGCGGCCGCACGTCAGTCTGACCTCTGCTGCTGTGGCAACGTGGTGTCTTTGGTGTCTGAGCCTCCTACGTTTGTCTTCTAAAGGACCCAGGGCAGTCTCGGCCACTCAGGGTCCTTAGTGCCACCTGCAAAGCCCCCTTGGGCATGGAAGGTCACACCCACATGGGTCTCGCTATCTCCGCAGCGGAGGGGCATTATTCAGCCAAACGCGTTGTCTGATCGCTAACATCTTTATACAAGACGTCACGGACACCCGGAGGAATTTTGTGACTAACCCCGTAGTAGCCACAGAGCGGGGGCTTCGGCCCGGGCGACATTCCGGCCTCGCTCAGTCCAGTCAGACCCCAACCCGGAAGGGAACGCGCTCTCTCTGGCTTGCGCCACCCCCCCCCCCCCCCCCCCCGTCTGTCAGAGCCACGGGCGATTATCAAGGACACTGCCCGTTGGGGACTCCTTTACCGCTCGTCCGGAAATGATGGTGGTTTTGCCAAAATGGCAGGTTGCTACATGTATGTTGGAAGACTCACCCCTTGAACAGAAAAAAAAAAAAAAAATTAGGGAAAGCAGACAAGTCCCACAAAAGGGGAAAAGTAAGGAGAAACACTCCCCCCCTCCCAAAAGCACCAAGAAACTAGTTTCAACAGAAAAAGTGGTGGGGAGTGCTCACTGCTGGGTCCCACCCTCTGGGTGTTGGGGGACCAAGGGTTGAGTTACAGGTGGGGCAAGTAGGGGGGACCCAGGTGATGGGTCGCCCTGAGGCCTCTCTCCTGGGCGTGCAGACGGCCATCTCCTTCCCGGGTCCTCACACGGCCGTCCCTCTGTGTGTGTCTGTGTCTCCTCCCCGGGTCCTCACACGGCCGTCCCTCTGTGTGTGTCTGTGTCTCCTCCCCGGGTCCTCGCACGGCCGTCCCTCTGTGTGTGTCTGTGTCTCCTCCCCGGGTCCTCGCACGGCTGTCCCTCTGTGTGTGTCTGTGTCTCCTCCCTTGGTTCTCGCACGGCCGTCCCTGTGTGTGTGTCTGTGTCTCCTCCCCGGGTCCTCCCACGGCCGTCCCTGTGTGTGTGTCTGTGTCTCCTCCCTGGGTCCTCACACGGCCGTCTGTGTGTGTCTGTGTCTCCTCCCCGGGTCCTCACACGGCCGTCCCTCTGTGTGTGTCTGTGTCTCCTCCCCGGGTCCTCACACGGCCGTCCCTGTGTGTGTGTCTGTGTCTCCTCCCCGGGTCCTCACACGGCCGTCCCTCTGTGTGTGTCTGTGTCCTCACCTCCTCTTCTTATAGAGACCCCCATCCTGTGGGGTCAGGACCACCTTAGTGACCTCATATTACCTGAAATCCCCTCTTTATAGCCCCGTCTCCGAATGCAGCCCCGTTGTGTGGTCCAGGGGTTAGCACCCCTATAACCTATGAATTCTTGGGGGGCCGGGAGAGCGTCATGGAGCCCCTAACACACACTGAACCAACCCACCCTGAGCCCCAGATGCTCCCACACTGGGGCAGATGTGTCCCGCGTTCTCCCGGCTGGGGGCGGGGGGGTGGGGAGCAGACGGCAAGGTTATTCGATCAGAACCGGACACGGTGATCCGTGCTGTGCCCGGAGTCTGGGCAGGGTGCCACGGAACAGCTGGCGGACAGAGGGCCGCCCAGCCTCTGCCAGGGGAGGACGGGGGAGAATGTGAACGGGACCAGGGTGGGTGGCCAAGGCCGGGGTGGGGGGTGGGGGTGGGTTCTCGGGAGCCAGAACCCATCAGTGAGGCTGAGGACGGAGTGTGTGCAAGGCACACACACACACACACACACGTGTGCACACAGTTTCATGCCCCACAGATCAAGCCCACGTGTGACGTGCCCTGAGGAGACTTCCCCCATCGCTCAGCACTGTTCCTGCTGCTAGGGACGCCGCCTGCAGGCAGCCCCCCTAGCATGCCCGTCTGTCAGCCCTGCTGGGCGGGCGCTGTGACTGTCACCGCCTGCCACCCGCTGGGGCCGCCTGCCCAAGGTTTCCCCCGCTGCAGCAAGGGGCTCCTCCGTGTGTCTCCCCCTCTGTCGGGGGTCCTGTTGGGTCACAGTCTCAGCCCCCCGGAAACCGCCCCTCAAAACCCCCCGGAGGGGCCCTGGGTTGGCTCAGCGGTAGAGCATCGGCCTGGCGTGCGGGGGACCTGGGTTCGATTCCCGGCCAGGGCACACAGGAGAAGCGCCCATTTGCTTCTCCACCCCTCCCCCCCTCCTTCCTCTCTGTCTCTCTCTTCCCCTCTCGCAGCCGAGGCTCCATTGGAGCAAAGATGGCCCGGGTGCTGGGGATGGCTCCTCAGCCTCTGCCCCAGGCGCTGGAGTGGCTCTGGTCGCGGCAGAGCGACACCCTGGAGGGGCAGAGCATCACCCCCTGGTGGGCGTGCCGGTCGGACGCATGCGGGAGTCTGTCTGACTGTCTCTCCCCGTTTCCAGCTTCAGAAAAAAAAAACAAAAAACACCCAGAGAGCAACCTTGCTCCAAGCCCTGTTCCTTCCCTGTTTTTGTGGAATCGCCTGGAATCGTGACTTGGGGACAACCCAGATTCTCGGACCGGCCAGAAAGGACACCCTTTGCACACCTCCAGTGCCCCCTCAGGGTCCCTGCCGATTGGGAGTGGCAGCCCCTTGGGAAGACACGCTAATGGCCAGACACCCCCCACCACACACACACACACACACAGAGAAACACAAGCACCCCGTTCTTAAGGGTACAATATACACATTTCAGGCCCACGGAGAGCAGAGAGAGCCACGGGGCACCCGGCTGGCACGGACGGGTTAGACTCTTTGCAGAATTAGATCACAGCGTGTGGGCCCCAGAGAGCAGGATCACCCCTCGTGCGTTGGGCAGACCATGCCCACGACAACAACAACAACAACGGTTTCTAAGCAACCGCGGTCGCCTGGAGATGGTGCGTGGGGCTTCCACCTGGAAAGTCAGGGGAGGAGAAGCCGGTTCCGTGGATATTCTTCCGGAACAGAGGAGGGACACTGGTCACCCCACTCCCTGTCCCCTGGGCTCAGCGTGAGGGGGAGGGGGAGCAGGTGCCCGGTCTGCCTTGTTCCCCACCTGGGTGACGCCTGGCACCACGTGGAGAGGCCCGCGGGGAGGCCCTGGGCGGGGGCAGCTGGGCAGAACCCGGGGCTCCCGTGGGCGCTCTGAGGGGCGCACCCACCCGGATGCAACCTCACCTGGGACGCCACCGGGGCCGCGCGGCGCCCCTTTTCTGTATTTTTTCCCTGAAAACTTGGCATTGCCACCGCCTGGAATAACACGGCCCCGCAGAAAGGCCGCAGGACCCGCGGAGATCACGCACACGGTCCCCCTCGTCCTGCCCGTGGGAAAGGCGTCCAAGTCAGACGCGGACATCAAGTTCAATAATGCATTCTATTGAATCACGACATCAAAACAGTGTTTCTAGCCTGACCTGTGGTGGCGCAGTGGATAAAGCGTCAACCTGGAAATGCTGAGGTCGCCGGTTCGAAACCCTGGGCTTGCCTGGTCAAGGCACATATGGGAGTTGATGCTCCCAGCTCCTCCCCCCCTTCTCTCTCTCTCTCTCTTCTCTCTCTCTCTCTCTCTCTCTGTCTCTCCCTCTCCTCTCTAAAAATGAATAAATAAAAAAATAAATAAAAAGAAAATTGTAGCAGGAATTCTTAAAAAAAAAAAAAGTGTTTCTTCAGCAGATGTGTGTGTCCGTATATCCACATATATTGATGTTATTATAATACGTATTTATGTATCCTATAAACTCACATATCTAGGTAAATATATGTATATATATATATGTTACTCATAAATACCTGTATACATGCAGATGTAAATATATCTTAGATATGCATATATAAATATGGTTGCTTAAATATATTAGACATAAATATGTATTTAAATATATTGCACGTAAATGTGTGTGTACATATGTAAATATGCGTATGCATGCAGATATATATTCTAGATGTGTTTAATAAATATGTTTGCTTAAATATATGAGACAAATATATGTGTATACAATTATAAATTATATATATGTATAATTATGTATATATATGTATGATATATAATTATAAATTATATATATTATATAAATATATGACACCAATATGTGTATATATAAATATATTGCACATAAATGTGTGTATATATACATAAGTGTGTATATACACACAGATATGAATATATTTTAGATGTGTATATATATGCTTAAATATATTAAACATAAATATATGTATATATAAATATATTGTACATAAATCTATGTATATGTAAATGTGCATATACATGCAGATATAAATATATTTTAGATGTGTATAAATATGTTTGCTTAAATATATGAGACAAATATATGTATATATAATTATAAATTATATGTATGCATAATTATGTATATATGTATAAATATATATATGTATAATATATCATTATAAATTATATATTATATATTTGTTTATATATAAATATGTATATAATTTATAAATGTATAAATATATGAATATATAAATATGAGACAAATATATGTATATCTAAATATATTGTACATAAATGTGTGTATATACATAAATGTGCATATACACACAGATATAAATATATTTTAGATGAGTATATATATGCTTAAATATAGTAAACAAATATATGTATATATAAATATATAAGACAAATATATGTATATATAAATATATTGCACATAAATCTATGTATACCTAAATGTGCATATACATGCAGATATAAATATATTTTAGATGGGTACAGATAAATATGTTTGCTTAAATATATGAGACAAATATATGTACATATACTTATAAGTTATATATATGTATTATGTATATATGTATAATATATAATTATAAATTATATATTTGTTTGTGCGTAAATATGTATGTAATTTCTAAATACATAAATATATGTATAGATGAGTATATGAGACAAATATGTGTAGATATAAATATATTGCACATAAATCTATGTATACCTAAATGTGCATATACATGCAGATATAAATATATTTTAGATGGGTACAGATAAATATGTTTGCTTAAATATATGAGACAAATATATGTACATATACTTATAAGTTATATATATGTATTATGTATATATGTATAATATATAATTATAAATTATATATTTGTTTGTGCGTAAATATGTATGTAATTTCTAAATACATAAATATATGTATAGATGAGTATATGAGACAAATATGTGTAGATATAAATATATTGCACAGACATGTGTGTTTATATGTAAATATGCGTGTGCACGCAGATGTAAATCTATTTTAGATGTGTATATATAAACACGCGTTTGCATGACTATATTAGACATCGGCGGGTCCAGGCAGACCTCAGAGACGCCGTGACTTCGCTTTCAGACCATCACGCAGTGTTTTGTGGTGTAGTAACGACACGATAGCGTTCTGTCTAATTAAACAACGTGCACAGCTGTATTAAAAGAAAAAGAAGAAAAAAGACCTCCCTTCTGAGCATGCTAACCGGCCTCTGAGCTTTAGTGAAAGGTCACATGACTCCTAACAGGGGCAGGGGGGGGGGCGGATAAGCTGCATCTCCGGGAGCCCCCCCCCCCGTGTCCCCCAGTTCCTTCCAGACGAACATGACTTTTGGGGGAACGCAAGGCCTGGTCAGCAGCGCGGAAGGGACGTAGCTTTTCTGAGCTCACGGCTTCTCCCCTGTTCTTCTCTCCGCATTTATTCAGGGCCCCTGAGCGGACGGACGGACGGACGGAGAGGTCTGGCGGCCAGGGGGGGGGAGAGCCCGATGTCCACCCGCTGTCCGGGGAGAAGCCGAGAAGAGGTGAGAAGATGTCGTCGTGAGCCACCAGCGCAGGCCAGGACTCCCGGGGAGGCGGCTCGGACCCGCGCACCTGCGGTCAGGACGCACTTTGGGGGGCGGGGGGCGCGCTGCGCAGAGTGGGGCGCCCGCCATGAGGAGTCAGGCTCCCGCCTCTCGCTCATTTTGCAAAGCCATCACCAAGCGGCCAGCACTCACGGGCAGGGCCACCTGCTGGGGTCCAGGCTGGCTTGACCTCCGTCACCTCCATCCACCCTGGCCGTCCGCTCCGGCCAGCGCTGCCCACCACCCGCCTGGCCCTGTCCGCTGTGACGTCTCCATCTCTGTCAGCCCCTTCCCTCGTGGTTAGTCCTCACACACACACGCACGCACAGATTCCAGCGCCCAGGGCGGGGCAGGGGGGGGGCCGTGGTGACTGTCCCCTCCCTCCCCGGCGAGACAGGTCCAGAGGACACTTCAGTTCAGATCAGACCGTCGTCCAAGCAGGGGCCACACGCAGCGGGGAGGCCTGCACCCCACGCCATTGCAGACCCGTGGGTGCACCAAAAACACCATGCTCGGAGCTTCCTGGCTTCTCCGTCCACGGAGCTGATGCCTCCATTCCCCCCTCCCCTGGGGAAGACACGTGGGGGCTCCCCTGTCCCCCCTCATCTTCAATGTACCCCCAAATATTGCGTCCCGTCCGTTATGGGAGAGGGAGAGAGAGGCCGCGATGTGGAATCCACGAGTGAAATGACCCCAGTGTGGCCGGGACTGGAGACTGTCTCTGGGGGGGGGGCCTCCCTGCACCCCAGGGGTCTTAAAGGAGCACCCTAACATTTCAGCTGCATCTGAACTGGGCGGCCGTTGTCTTGTCATGAAGGACTCTTGAGTTGGGATTCCCTCTGTTCTGTTGAAAGCCCCTGTGGGCCCTGCAATGTGCAGGAGGGGGCCAGCCACATCCAGCCCCCACCTCCATTTTCTAAAGCCACCCCCCCACACACACCGACACCCTGACATCATTCCTCCCTGCAGGCGTGGTGTGTCCCCTTCATAGCTTCCGCCTCTCTCCGTCGGGAGAGGCCCCGAAGACAGAGCTGACATTATGCCTATTCCAGAAAAAAATAAAATAAAATATTTTTGAAACCACACGGCCCGGGTACGGCTCCTTGTCACCTGGGGGGGGGGGTGCGTGGGTGGAGGGGCGGGGCGTGCAGAACCCGGGCACACACGCGGTGAGCACAGCCCTGGTGTACAGTAGGGTCTCACCCGTGTCCACAGAACCAGACGCGTCCCCGGTGCTGGACGGGGTCATTTCTGTTCGGAGGAAAAGCAAACCCTTGATGAAGGTGGTTTTTCCACCGGAGCTGCCCAGCGGTCACTCTCCTGCCCAGCTGTGCTCAAGGTGCCCGACGGGAGGACCCAGGGAGGTCTGGTCATCAGCCACATGCCCAAGGTTCGAAGCTGTGCCATGTGACACACGCGAGTCCCCAAAGACGCGGAGAAGTCCTCGTGACCTATAGACCGGACGGGGTTAAAGGACCAAAACACAATGTTAGAAAGTGCCGAGGTCCCGAGTACAATCTAAAACAAACAAACAGCCTGACCTGTGGTGGCTCAGTGGATAAAGCATCGACCTGGAAATGCTGAGGTCGCCGGTTCAAAACCCTGGGCTTGCCTGGTCAAGGCACATATGGGAGTTGATGCTTCCAGCTCCTCCCCTCCTTCTCTCTTTCTGTCTCTCCTCTCTCTCTCTGTCTCTCCCTCTCCACTCTAAAAAATAAATTAAAAAAAAAAAAGAAGAAAAAATAAATAAATAAAAAATAAAAACAAACAAACAAACACACAAGCAAACGACCCTGTTGCTTCTAATGCGCTTATTTGAATATTTTTCTCACATTTGATTTTTTTTTAATAAATAGATTTTTTTATTAATTTTAATGGGATGATATCAATAAATCAGGGTACATATATTCAAAGAAAACACGTCCAGGTTATCTTGTCATTCAATTATGTTGCATACCCATCACCCAAAGTCAGATTTTCCTCTGTCACCTTGTATCTAGTTTTCTTTGTGCCCCTCCCCCTCCCCCTCTCCCTCCTTCTCTCCCCCCCCCCCGCCCCCCGTAACCACCACACTCTTGTCCATGTCTCTTAGTCTCGTTTTTATGTCCCACCCATGTGTGGAATCCTGCAGTTCTTGTTTTTTACTGATTTACTTATTTCATTCCGTATAATGTTATCAAGATCCCATTGTTGTAAGTGATCCGATGTCATCATTTCTTATGGCTGAATAGTATACCATGGTGTATATGTGCCACATCTTCTTTATTCAAGCTTCTATTTTTTTTTACAGTGATTAAAGCCTTTAAGCAAACTCTTGACCTACACAGCAAAAACCCATAAAAGAGTAGTGTCCTTAACAAGGTCACCAAGTCCAAGTTGGCCCCAACACCGTGCCAAGTCCCTGATAAATGCAACCCAACCCCAGTTCAGTCTGTTAGGAGCTGCCCCAAGGAGCAGGATTCCAGGAAAAGTCCATATCCAGGAAAAGTCTGCATGGCACTGGAATTGTTGTCACCATTCTATACTCTGCAGCTCACGTCCAAGTCCAAATGACCGCTGCTTCTAGCTGGTAATGACTCAGGTAGGCTGGAAAAGCCATCTGCAACATCCACCTCCCAGAATCAAAGTGGATTAAAAAATAATTTTAAGAACTATCATCTGAAAAAACCAACTTTGATTTCTTTTTTTTTTTCTTTTTTTTTTGTATTTTTCTGAGGCTAGAAACAGGGAGAGAGACAGTCAGACAGACTCCCGCATGCGCCCGACCGGGATCCACCCGGCACGCCCACCAGGGGGCGACGCTCTGCCCACCAGGGGGCGATGCTCTGCCCCTCCGGGGCGTCGCTCTGCCGCCACCAGAGCCACTCTAGCGCCTGGGGCAGAGGCCAAGGAGCCATCCCCAGCACCCGGGCCATCTTTGCTCCAATGGAGCCTTGGCTGTGGGAGGGGAAGAGAGAGACAGAGAGGAAGGAGAGGGGGAGGGGTGGAGAAGCAGATGGGCGCTTCTCCTGTGTGCCCTGGCCGGGAATCGAACCTGGGATCTCCGCACGCCAGGCCGACGCTCTACCACTGAGCCAACCGGCCAGGGCCTGATTTCTTTTTTTATTGAATGTATTCGGGGTGCATGTCAGCTACTAAAATTATACGGCTGTCCGGTGTACAATTCTGTGGTCCATCCTCTGTACCTTGTGTTGTGTGTTCAGCACCCCAAGTCACGTCCCCTTCCATCACCACCTGTCCCCCCTTTATCCTTTATCCCCTCCTACCTCCCCCACCCCCCTCTTCCTCTCCGACACCTGCCGATCACTTCTGTGTATGTTTGAGTCTGTCTCTCGTCTGCTTGTTAGTCTATTGTGTCCATTCGACTCCACCTAGGAGTGAGGTCCTACGGTGCTTGTCTTTCTCTGCCTGGTTTATGTCACTCAGCATCATAAAAATCTCCAGTCCCATCCACACTATCTCAAAAGGTTAAGATTTCCTTTTCCTTTTTCAGGGCTGTGTAGTATTCCATTGTGTAAGCGTACCACAGGTGTTGTTTTTTTTTTATCTGCTCGTCTACTGGTGGGTTCTTGGGCTGCTTCCACATCTTGGCCAAGCAATTCTACTCCCGCGAATATAACCAAATACTCTCGCAAATACACCCAAACCACTAATTCAGAAGAGTGTGTCTGCCCCTACAGTTAGGTATCTTTTTTTTTTTTCTGAAGTTGGAAACGGGGAGGCACTCAGACAGACTCCCGCATGTGCCCGACCGGGATCCCGGGATCCACCCGGCATGCCCACCAGGGGGCGATGCTCTGCCCACCAGGGGTGTTGCTCTGTTGTGACCAGAGCCACTCTAGTGCCTGAGGCAGAGGCCACAGAGCCATCCTCAGCGCCCGGGCGAACTTTGCTCCAATGGAGCCTCAGCTGTGGGAGGGGAAGAGAGAGACAGAGAGGAAGGAGAGGGGGAGGGGTGGAGAAGCAGATGGGCGCTTCTCCTGTGTGCCCTGGCCGGGAATCGAACCCGAGACTTCCGCACGCAAGGCCAAAGCCCCACCACTGAGCCAACCGGCCAGGGCCACAGTTAGGTATCTTAATATCTATCCAAAGAAGGAAAATGCGGGGAAGGCTGGGCTTTGGGGCACTTTGGGTGTGTACACAGCCAACAGAAGAATTCTGTATCGGAGGGTAGCCTGGGTGGGGCATGGCCTCCTGTGCAATGGGCTTCAGAATCTTGGGGAGCGGTGGGTCACCTAAGGGCCTCCGGGGAAGGTGGTCCAGACGCGGCTGCTTTGGGGGTGACATAGCGTGTTTATTATGGACTGTGAGCCCATGCATCAGGAAGGAGGACCCCTAAGGCAGCCAGCTCCCTCCTCCCAATATGGGGGCGCCTTTTGTTGAGACACCTGAAAGGCGTGACCTCAAGTCACATCACGACCGACAGGCAGAGCAGACGTCGTACCTGTCATGGGTCTGGGGGGAGGCAGGCAGACCCGTTGGTGAAGGGCATCAGGAATTCCCCACCCAGCCCGGAGTCCCGGCTACCAGCACCAACTCTAGTGGCTGTGACTCAAAGCCCGGTTTGCGTAGCTCAGCCCTGGGGCCCGCCCAGCTCGCTGGAACAATGAAGATGGCAGACCTGACTTGTGGTGGCGCAGTGGATAAAGTGTCAACCTGGAAATGCTGAGGTCGCCGGTTCGAAACCCTGGGCTTGCCTGGTCAAGGCACATATGGGAGTTGATGCTTCCAGCTCCTCCCTCCTTCTCTCTCTCTCTCTGTCTTTCTCTCTCCTCTCTAAAAATGAATAAATTAAAAAAAAAAAAAAGACAGCAAAGACAGGATCCACCCCTTTCCAGCCCGAGGCTGCTGGGATACCTCCCTTCATCTCCGGGGGACGTGTCCAACGATTGCGGCATGCCACAACTTGTCCGCACACACACGCACACGCGGACCCCACATGCTGTTATTCCGAGCATTTGACCTGCACTAAGGAACAGCGCTGAGAGTAAGTAGGCGCAGGTGACCTTGAGCGAGGACCCCTGTGGAAGGGAGAGCCGGGGCTGACTAACACAAGTCACAGGCTGGGAATGTGTTTCTGCCGTGAGGGCTGACAAGGTCTGCGTGCGGGCTCTGCTTTGAAACTGCATGGTGTTTTTTTTTTAAAAAAGCAAGAAAGCAAGAAGGAAGGAAGGAAGGAAGAGAGGGAAGGAGGGAGGGAGGGACGGAGGGAGGGAGGGACGAAGGGAGGGAGGGAGAAACGAAGGAAGGAAGGAAGGAAGGAAGGAAGGAAGGAAGGAAGGAAGGAAGGAAGGAAGGAAGGAAGGGGAAGGAAGGAAGGAAGGAAGGAAGGAAGGAAGGAAGGAAGGAAGGAAGGAAGGAGGAAGGAAGGAAGGAAGGAAGAGGAAGAAAGAAAGGAAGGAATGAAGGAAGGAAGAAAGGAAGGAGGAAGTAAGGAAGGAAGGAGGGAGGGAGGGAGGGAGAGAGAGGGAGAAACGAAGGAAGGAAGGAAGGAAGGAAGGAAGGAAGGAAGGAAGGAAGGAAGGGGAAGGAAGAAAGGAAGGAAGGAAGGAAGGAAGGAAGGAAGGAAGGAAGGAGGAAGGAAGGAAGGAAGGAAGGGGAAGAAAGAAAGGAAGGAATGAAGGAAGGAAGAAACAAGGAGGAAGTAAGGAAGGAAGGAGGGAGGGAGGGAGGGAGGGAGAGAGAGAGGGAGAAACGAAGGAAGGAAGGAAGGAAGGAAGGAAGGAAGGAAGGAAGGAAGGAAGGAAGGAAGGAAGGAAGGAAGGGGAAGGAAGAAAGGAAGGAAGGAATGAAGGGGAAGGAAGGAAGGAAGGAAGGAAGGAAGGAAGGAAGGAAGGAAGGAAAGAGATAAGAGATCTTGGAACTGGTGTAGAGCTCAGAGTGTCAAACGTAAGTTCCTCTTTTCGGAACAAAAAGACCCAGTCAGAGGTTGGAGTTTTGAATGCAAAACGGACGCTTTTATACTTACACTAAGTCGTGCACACGTTCTAGGGGTGCAGGTGGGGGAGTGGCAGAAACCCCACCTTGGTCCACAAGCCGTCCCCACGAATAACATTCCATTTTGGAGACCCCACCCACATACACTGGCTAGAGCCGGCTCAGTATTCTTGCTACAAGCGTCAGAAATAACCAAAATTAAAAAAATAAATAAATAAAATGATTAACATGATTCCTGTTAAGCAAAGTTGGGTGCCCACATGGGTCGCTTTGGAAAAAAAAAATTATTTCGGACTGCGAGCATTTAGCACTTTTGGAGAAAGCTTCGTGTTGTGGGGAAGACCACGTCCATAGAACCCGGACATTATCGTAACACGGAGTCACATAGAAACGTACAACTGGGCGTTAACAGGGAATGTGGCCAGGACAGACGGACCTCATTTCATCCCTGTCAGCCCAGCGAGTCACCGAGGGGTGTTGTTGACAGTTCACAGACTGGGGCGGGGGGGTAATGCATTTAAGGTGTTTGGCCCAGGTTAGCACATGCCTGAGTGGGTGTCCGTCCGGTGGAATAGGCACAGTGTTCCTCTCGTGTTTCGTAGAGGGTTCTGCACCTTCTGGGCTTTGGTGGACATGGTGACATTGTCGGTGACGTCCCAGCATTCCAGATAACCACAGACCCAATTTTCTCATTTTGGGAGGCATGTGCGTTTAAAATTGGGGTCCTTTCCACGAAAACCAGGAGCTCATCAACAAGGTTCTCAGTAGCAAATGACTGACCAGGTTTTTTGGTTTTTAGTTTGTTTGTTTTTTGTGTATGTGTATTTTTCTGAAGTTAGAAACAGGGAGGCAGTCAGACAGACTCCTGCATGCACACACCCACCAGGGGGCGATGCTCTGCCCATCTGGGGCGTCGCTCTGTCGCAACCAGAGCCACTCTAGCGCCTGAGGCAGAGGCCATGGAGCCGTCCTCTGTGCCCCGGCCAGCTTTGCTCCAATGGAGCCTCGGCTGCGGGAGGGGAAGAGAGAGACAGAGAGGAAGGAGAAGGGAGGGGTGGAGAAGCAGATGGGTGCTTCTCCTGTGTGCCCTGGCCGGGAATCAAACCCGGGACTCCTGCATGCCAGGCCGACGCTCTACCACTGAGCCAACCGGCCAGAGCCTGGCTGACCAGGTTTTCAAGTCACGCAAGGACTGTCCTCATGTCCATTGGAAGGGACACAGTTCAGGACCCCTCTCTCTGTTGTAGAGTCATGGATTGAGCCTGCTGTGTGCTGTCTGGGCCCAAGGGCCTCACAGAGTCCTCGTGAGAATCCCGGGTGGCGGGCATTCTGGGTATTTCTGCCTTAAAGATATGATCATGGCGGAGTAGGGAGATGGAGTTTCACGCCCAAGATAACACAGATCGGACCTGGAGCTGCTGAGTGCAGTGTCCCTGCTCATAATATCTGCATGGGGCCACCTTTCTGCCCCTCTGGGAGCAGCAAACACCCTGAGAATGGAAAGGGCTGAATAATGAGCCAGGAAGTCGAGAATCTTCTATCCATCTATCCATTTATCCACCCAACTATCTATCCATTCATTCATCCATCCATCCATCCATCCATCCATCCATCCATGCATTATCTACCCACCTATCTATCCATCTGTCCATCCATCCATCTATTCATTCATCCATCATCCATCCATCCATCCATCCATCATCCATCCATCCATTCATCCATCCATCCATTCATCCTCCATCCATCCATCCATGCATCATCTACCCACCTATCTATCCATCTGTCCATACAATCATTCATTCATCCATCCATCCATCCACCCATCATCCATCCATTCATCATCTACCCACCCATCCATCCATCTGTCCATCCATCCATCCATTCATCCATCTATCTATCATCCATCCATCTGTCCATCCATCCATCTATCTGTTTATCCATTCATCCATCTATCATCTATGCACCCATTCATCCATCCATCCATCCACCTTTTCACCCATCCATCCATCCATCTATCATCCATCTATCATCCATCCATCCATCCATCTGTCCATCCATCCATATGTTCACCCATCCATCTATCTATCCATCCATCCATCCATGCATTATCTACCCACCTATCCATCCATCTGTCCATCCATCCATATGTTCACCCATCCATCTATCCATCCATCCATCCATCCATCATCCATCCATTCATCATTTACCCACCCATCCATCCATCTGTCCATCCATTCATCCATCCATCCATCATCCACACATCCATCTACCATCCATTCATTCATTCATCATCCATTCATCATCTACCCACCTATCTATCCATTTGTCCATACAATCATTCATTCATCCATCCATCCATCCACCCATCATCCATCCATTCATCATCTACCCACCCATCCATCCATCTGTTCATCCATCCATCCATTCATCCATCCATTATCTATCTATCTATCCATCCGTTCATCCATCATCCATCCATGCATCATCTACCCACCCATCCATCCATCTGTCCATCCATCCATCCATTCATCCATCTATCTATCATCCATCCATCTGTCCATCCATCCATCTATCTGTTTATCCATTCATCCATCTATCATCTACGCACCCATTCATCCATCCATCCATCCATCCATCCACCTTTTCACCCATCCATCCATCCATCTATCATCCATCTATCATCCATCCATCCATCCATCTGTCCATCCATCCATATGTTCACCCATCCATCTATCTATCCATCCATCCATCCATGCATTATCTACCCACCTATCCATCCATCTGTCCATCCATCCATATGTTCACCCATCCATCTATCCATCCATCCATCCATCCATCATCCATCCATTCATCATTTACCCACCCATCCATCCATCTGTCCATCCATTCATCCATCCATCCATCATCCACACATCCATCTACCCACCCATTCATCCATCTATTCATCCATCCATCCATCCACCTTCTCACCCATCCATCCATCCATCCATTCATCATCTACCCACCCATTCATCTATTCATCCATCCATCCATCCATCCATCCATCCATCCACCTTCTCACCCATCCATCCATCAATCCATCCATCCATTTACTTAACCACCCACCTCTTATTTTCTGAATCAAACATTTACATCTGTGCCCCGGCCGACATCCCTCCGTACCCGAATGAATAAACTGACTCTGTCAGGACCATTTTTTTGCAGAACCTTTGCAGGGGCTATTGTTCGTCTTACCAAGAAGCGAATCCAAGACACACAAATAATGAGGCCGCCGAGCGGTTTCCCTGACTTCCTACGGAAGAGATTAAACACCGGCCACGTGTCCCTGTAATGTGATCCAGCAGCCACGGCTCATAAATAACAATAAAGACAGGGACTATTATAAGATTCATTCTTCCGATGGCTCGGGAAATTGGAGACGCCAGGTTGCAATTCCGCACGCTAATCGCCCCGTTCTATCTGAGCCTGATCTCCACCACCGCCACCCACCTCACTCTGGAAATTTGCAAACCAGAGAAATAAGGTTCAGCTTCCCGGCTTCACACACATTGAAACAAGGCGGCAATGTTTTTATATTGTAAACATCGCTCTTTGCAGAAAAGTCTCTAGGATCTCACGTCTCCTCACTACTCCCCCTCCCACCGCAAATAAAAGACATGTCTGTGTCATAATACCTTTGTTTTTTTGGAACCAACACTTTAATCAGTCTCTGAGCGGGGGTAATGGTGTACGTGTCAAAACTCCGCTCTTCTGCAAAAAACAAACAAACAAACGTAAAAACTCCGCTCTCCTGGACGAAATTAAATCATCTCCCTGAGGCAGACAGATGTTTGAAAAACGGGGAGGTGGACGTTTAGGATGTGGACGCTTGTCGGCCAGCGCCGGCCTTCCAAACTTCCTCTCTGCGGCCAAGCTCTGAGCCCTCTGGACAAAGGGCACATTGCCGGGGGGCACATGAAGCTCTGGGCACCTTCTAGGGAATTCCACGGGGAGCTCTCCACACAGACTCTGCCTCTCTCAACAATAAGCCTCTATTTTGCAAGTCCTGCTTTTAAAAATTATAAAAATCCCTTTTGGCCTGACCAGGCGGTGGCGCAGTGGATAGAGCGTTGGACTGGGATGTGGAAGGACCCAGGTTCGAGACCCCGAGGTCACCAGCTTGAACCCAAGGTCGCTGGCTCCAGCAAGGGGTTACTCGGTCTGCTGGAGCCCCTCGGTCAAGGCACATATGAGAAAGCAATCAATGAACAACTAAGGTGTTGCAATGTGCAATGAAAAACTAATGATTGATCCTTCTCATCTCTCTCCGTTCCTGTCTGTCTGTCCCTGTCTATCCCTCTCTCTGACTCACTCTCTGTCTCTGTAAAAAAAAAAAAAAATCCCTTTTGCCTCTTCATTTGCCATTCATATAACAAAATTCATAAAACAGGGGTTTTTTTTGGGGGGGGGGCGGGGGGCCAGGGGAAGGTTCCTAAATGTTCCTTCTCCCTTTCTTCCTTTTCCTCTCTCCGGCCAAGCCCTGAGCCCCCTGTGTCAGTTTTCTCATGGACAGGAAGTCCCACTCCAGGTGACTGATGTCATGTACCACGCCGCACGCGAACACAGAGGCAGGAGGGGTGGTCACGTGTGTACACGGTAAGGAAGCCACACATAGTCTTGGATGTTTCTCGTCATTGGGACGGATTTGAGCTGATTCATCTGGGAGTGTCTGTGATTAGCGTGGACGGGATTGGTCTGTACGGGACCCAGGAGAGGAAAAGGTGTATCAGTGAGCTCCGCTGCGTAACAAAAGATCCCAAAATCGCTGACGCTTGAAACAGCCACCGTTTATTAGGAGCAACACGATGGGCATCGGCAACCTGCCCAGACGTGTGCGATTTCGATTTCTAGCGAAGGTCAGGGAGGTGAGTTTCCCAAGCTCTCTCCCCATCATCATCCGAGTCAAGAAGACACATATTGCCTGACCAGGCGGTGGCACAGTGGATAGAGTGTCGGACCGGGATGCCGAGGACCCGGATTCGAGACCCCGGGGTCACCAGCTTGAGTGCGGGTTCATCTGGTTTGAGGAAAAAGCCCACCAGCTTGAACCCAAGGTCACTGGCTCCAGCAAGGGGTCACTCGGTCTGCTGGAGCCCCTCGGTCAAGGCACATATGAGAAAGCAATCAATGAACAACTAAGGTGTTGCAACGCGCAATGAAAAACTGATGGTTGATGCTTCTCATCTCTCTCCATTCCTGTCTGTCTGTCCCTGTCTATCCCTCTCTCTGAGTCACTCTCTGTCTCTGTAAAAAAATAAATAAATAAGGCCCTGGCCGGTTGGCTCAGCAGTAGAGCGTCGGCCTGGCATGAGGGGGACCCGGGTTCGATTCCCGGCCAGGGCACATAGGAGAGGCGCCCATTTGCTTCGCCCCCCCCCCCTACTTCCTCTCTGTCTCTCTCTTCCCCTCCCACAGCCGAGGCTCCATTGGAGCAAAGATGGCCCAGGCGCTGGGGATGGCTCCTTGGCCTCTGCCCCAGGCGCTAGAGTGGCTCTGGTCATGGCAGAGCATCGCCCCCTGGTGGGCGTGCCGGGTGGATCCCGGTCGGGCGCATGCGGGAGTCTGTCTGACTGCCTCTCCCCGTTTCCAGCTTCAGAAAAATACAAATAAATAAATAAATAAATAAATAAACAAACAAAAGTTCTTTAAAAAAAAAGAAGACACATGGATATTCCCAGCCTGGGCTGTTCACCGCCTTGTGTTTGCACCAAAAACCAGATCCGCCGTCAAACCTCGACGCGCCCCGTGTGGGGGGTCACGGTGCTTGTACAGCGTCAGCGTCCCCTGAGAGCTAGCTGCCCCCTTCAGGGTCTGCGGTCCCACGTCCACCTGCTTCATCAGAATGTCCGTTTGGCCGGGTCCCCGGGTCAGTCACGCACAAGACCCTCTGGGGAGCATCGTGAACTCGGAAACAAAAAAGTGACATAAATGCCGGTCGCGCCCTTGTGAAGACACACACCCAGACTTCTGAAGGTCAAGTTACAGCATCTTTGTGTCTTGCGCCCCAGATCCCTGAGGGCAGGGGCGGGGGGACCCAGGAGAAGAGAAAATAAAGGCGGAAATGAACACAAAGAACGTAGGTCTTTGGAAGATGCTTGGACCCACGTGTTTTTTTTTACCTTGGCATCAGAATGAAGTAGCTTCTTCCGCCTCCTGAAGAAGGTTCTAGAAGAACTGGAGCTCAGAATGGACAGGAAGTCCCACTCCAGGTGACTGGGCCCTCGACTGCCCTTGACCGTCCCTGCTGGGCAGCTGTGCGTGTCCGAGTGACACCCCCCCCGAGTCCAATAGCTTTGGAATCAGGGCTCAGGTGACCTGCCGCTTTCGTCCTGTCCAGCAGCCTAATCCCCTATGCGAGGGATGGAATAACATCTTCCTAGAATGGGCCACGTCTTCGTCCCAAGAGGCCATGGGCAGCTGGGAAGGGGAGGGGACAGGGTCCCCCCAAGAAGGAACGGCCGTTACAACGCTTAGGTTTTAGTCCGTGAGCTTGATGCCAATCTCTGTATCTTCCTTCCTTCATCACCTCTTCTTTCTCCATATCTATATATCTATCTATCAATCAATTTCTCTATCTATCTATCTATCTATCTATCTATCTATCTATCTATATCATCTATCCATCCATCATCTATCTATCTATCTATCTATCTATCTATCTATCTATCTATCTATCTATCTATCTATCTATGTATCTATCTATGTATCTATCTATCTATGTATCTATCTATCTATCTATCTATCTATCTATCTATCTCTCCTTCCCTCCCTCCCTTCCTCCCTCCCTCCCTCCCTCCCTCCATCTATCTATCTCTATCATCTATCCATCATCTATCTATCTATCTATCTATCTATCTATCTATCTATCTATCTATCTATCTATCTATCTATCATCTCTCTCTTCCTCTCTCTCCCTTTAAGCACATAAAGATATGGGGTCACTGTAAGTCTGGAAGCTTCCTCCTGGCAAACACAACTCTTTCCAAGTGAGAAAGAGTGGTGACCCCACAAGCATCGTCCTGCAACCCCCCCCAAGTCCCTCCTCCCTCCCATCTGAGCACATCTGCGATGCGGGAGGCTCTGCCGGGCTCCCCACAGAGCGCACACCCCGTGCCGTTAGGTGCAGCGCCGGTGTGGAGACGCCTTCCCCTCTGTGCCAACACAGCGTGGGTCAGCAAACGCTTCCCAGCAAAGACGAGGGTGATTTTGGGTGAAACAGTCATATTTTGCAAAACTCTCTTCCCCCCCGCACCAGATAATGCTTTGACGTGCGTGTGTGACAAGCCTGGTCTTTACATGCTTGTACCTCACAGACGGTGTGGTCACTATCTGCCTCTCTCCCAGGCCCTGAGCAAATTCATCCCAGAGTGGCCACGCTGGGCCCCCGGGGACTGAAATGTCCACTCCTTGGGTGACCTTCTAGAAAGAATCAGGGTCTTCCTCAGACGCATTGGATTTGATCATTAAACTAACGTGACATGTGATCATTTAATTTAACCTGATCATTCAATGAACGGGGAGGGGGGAATCGGTCATGGGGGGCTTAGGGGCTTCCCTTGAACCCAGGACCCGGTTCCTCGGAATGGTCTGCTGCACAAACAGATGCATTCTTTCCCTTCCCCATCTGAGCCGCTGATTGAAAAATCTCATGGCACCTCTGTCCTCGCAGGAAATTAAATCTGGACGCGTGCGCGGCGCCCGTCACGCTCTGGAGGGTTTCTGCTCCAGTCAAGGGGAACCCCCGACAATTAATTATGTCATTGTCCCCCTTGTCAGGACGGAGCCACACTTCCGAGACCAGCAGGGGGGGGGGCGAGGGGGACCCCGGGTGCACCCTCTCCTGCGGAAATGGGCCGAGGCGTTTGGCAGAAAAGATGAACGTTTTCTGGAAACTGAAAAACTCTCTCTTCTGGACGACGGAGCTCGGAGCACACCGTGGACGCCCCCCCCCCCTCCCGGCTGGCCTCAGAAAAAGATACAAAGGAAGCTTCTAGACTTACAGTGACCCCATATCTTTATGTGCCTAAGGGGAGAGAGAGGAAGAGAGAGATGATAGACAGATAGATAGATAGATAGATAGATAGATAGATAGATAGATAGATAGATAGATAGATGATGGATGGATAGATGATAGAGATAGATAGATAGATAGATAGATAGATAGATAGATAGATAGATAGATAGATAGATAGATGGAGGGAGGGATAGATAGATAGATAGATAGATAGATAGATAGATAGATAGATAGATAGATAGATAGATAGATAGATAGATAGATAGATGATGGATGGATAGATGATATAGATAGATAGATAGATAGATAGATAGATAGATAGATAGATAGATAGATAGATGATAGAGAGAGAAATTGATTGATGGATAGATATATAGATATGGAGAAAGAAGAGGTGATGAAGAAAGGAAGAAGGAAGGAAGGAAGGAAGGAAGGAAGGAAGGAAGGAAGGGAGGAAGGGAGGGAGGGAGGGACAGAGGGAGGGATGGAGGGAGGGAGGGAGGGATGGAGGGAGGGAGGAAGGAAGGAAAGAAGGAAGGAAGGAAGGAAGGAAGGATGGAAGGGAGGGAAGGAGGGAGGGAGGAAGGAAGGTCATGACAGCTAACACTACATACTTTTTTCCAAATCCACGCTCCATGACTTTACTTTGTTGTTGGGAATCAACCGTGGCAGGAGTGATTACACCACAGAAATTGGCATCAGCAGCAGACCCGTTTTTTTTTTTCCTTTTTCTGGAGAGTCTGTCCTTCACCCTTGACCTAAACGCCACCGCCGTTCTAACCATAGGCATTCCCCCGGAGGAGAGAGGAGGGGACGGACGAGAGGGTTGAATGCAGGTGTCTAAGAGAAAGGGACTTATGACACTGAGGAGCGATGTCCTAAGGGGACCAAGGGATGGGCTCTTTGGGACACCCCCTGGACACGGTGGGCAACTTTCCACGGAACCCCCGATGTCTTGGCAGGGGGTCTGAGAGGGGCCAGCCCCGCACGGCCAGGGGGTGCCTCAGCTGTGAGACTGCTCTCAGCTGACAACATTCCCAGGGGCGGGAACCTCACAGCAGCACAGTGGCCAGTGTTCCCGTCTCCGAGAGGACGAGGACTTTTTTTTTTTTTTTTTTGCAAACACTTGAAAAGCCTTATCAAACCCAAACAGAGCTTTGGCAGTCTGGGAACAGAGTTGGTCCAGTTCCACTTTTTTTTTTTTTTTTTTTTGGCCAGCCCAAAATGTGGCTTGCTAAAAATGAATGCATTTGGTTAAAACGTTGAGTATAAAGGTTCTGTTCGTTCTGATTCCAAAATATTTATTCCTGAATTTATCGGGGTGACATCGGTTAGTGAAATTACGCATGTGTCCGCTGTTTCAATTCTATAATCCATTATCTGTACATCATAATAATAGAATAAATTATGTCGATATTGTATTGTGTTGGTTCACCACCCCAAGTTACATCTCCATCACCATCTATTCCTCCCTCTACCCTCTTATTTGTTTATTATTATTATTATTATTATTATTATTATTATTTTGGAATATGAGAACAGACGCTCTCTGGCGAACGCATTTAACTCTGCTAAAACTGGGTGTCAGGCATTACACATCCGTTGCAACGCTCAGGTTGGATACAAAATTAAGCCAGGCGTCACAAAAAACACTGCTCGGAGATTATTATTTATTGAATTTAATATTGAAAGTGGGGGAGTATGCCGGAGGTAAAGCATTCATGCATCGAGGTTTTCCCTTTTCCTGTCCCTTGATTCTTGCTGATGTTCTACAGGAGGGAACGCTGCAACATTGTATCATTCATAGATGGGGGATTAGCATTGGTAAATGGGGCTGCAACATTGTATCGTTCATAGATGGGGGATTAGGGTTGGTAAATGGGGCTGCAACATTGTATCGTTCATAGATGGGGGATTAGGGTTGGTAAATGGGGCTGCAACATTGTATCGTTCATAGATGGGGGATTAGTGTTGGTAAATGGGGCAGGTGAAATATGTAAATTCCCTAAACCCAGAAACACGTGGAAGATATTACAAGTGGTTAGAAAGGAGAAGAGAGAGAGAGAGAGAGAGAGAGATGAATTTTGGGTAAAAAAAATGATGAAAGGCCCTGGCCGGTTGGCTCAGTGGTAGAGCGTCGGCCTGGCGTGCAGAAGTCCCGGGTTCGATTCCTGGCCAGAGCACACAGGAGAAGCGCCCATCTGCTTCTCCACCCCTCCCCCTCTCCTTCCTCTCTGTCTCTCTCTTCCCCTCCCGCAGCCGAGGCTCCACTGGAGCAAAGATGACCCGGGCGCTGGGGATGGCTCCTTGCCCTCTGCCCCAGGTGCTAGAATGGCTCTGGTCGCAACAGAGCGACGCCCCGGAGGGGCAAAGCATCGCCCCCTGGTGGGCATGCCGGGTGGATCCCGGTCGGGCACATGCGGGAGTCTGTCTGACTGTCTCTCCCTGTTTCTGGCTTCAGAAAAATATAGAAAAAAAAAAATGATGAAAAACTCATCTTCACTAAAGACTGGCTTTGAACAAACAATCAGAAACATGTCCCAATAGCTCAAGTATACGGCAACTATCAGTTATTTCTCTTTTGTTTGCTTGCTTATTTATTTTGTTCATTAGATTCCACAGATGAGTGAGATCATGTAATATTTGTCCTTCTCTGCCTGACTTATTTCACGAACCACAATACTCTCCTGGTTCATCCACGCTGTCGAAAAAAGGTAAGCTTTTGTTCTTTTCTATTGATGGGAGGGGATCGCTTTGTAAACTATATAAATGTCTAGCCAGCATGCTGCCCACCGGAAACAAAGATAAAGTAATAGTGGACGTCAATTGTCATTGAAAAAATAAATTTTTAAAAACAAGAAGTATTTAAATATATATATATATATATATTCTACCGGAAAGTTCTGTCCATTTCTATCACAACAAGTTTGGACGCGTTAGTACATGTTTATTTGGCTCATGTAGTGCCTCTCTATTTTTATCACTTAATGTATACATACTGACGTAGCAAATTAACTAAAACAAAGTTGATTCACGTTAGTCTTATGTGTGAAGCGATAGTGTACCCATGGCTACTGATAAAGTTCATTTGCACCACTGTAATGTTTACGAATTTCAACAAGGAAGAAATGCTACAGAAGCATGTCTGTCGCATCCACCATATTCCGCGGACTTACCACCCTCCGTCTATCACTTGTTCGTGTCCTTACAAAATTTTTTGAAGGGCAAAAAAATTCAAAAATGAAGAAGATATCAAACAAGCACTGGTTCCATTTTTCGCATCAAAAGATAAAACGTTTTTCAAAAATGGGATATACGCATTGTCCTCGGGCTGGCAAGAAATCATTAATAATAATGGCAGTTATATTATTTAATAAAGTTTATTGACGGTAAGAAAAATTTGTATTTGTTTTATTCCAAAAACGGACAGAACCTTCCGGTAGACTATATATATATATATATATATATATATATATATATATATATATACATATATATATATATGTGTGTGTGTGTGTGTGTGTGTGTGTATGTGTGTGTGTGACACATCTTCAACAATGCAAAGTGTTTGATCACTAGCAGAACAGTTCAAACGGATGAGTCATTCTCCAAAGGCGCCAGGAAGCCTGTATTTATCCATCGTTTTAACAGGATCTGTGGGCGTTAAGAAAACGAGAATTTCCTTGCTCGGCGTCCCAGCGAGGAGGAGAGAGTGTCGAGTCAGCCGCCACCTGAGTTGACCGCGAGGCACAGACGTCCGGCCGGCCACTGGGGTGACTGTCAAACGCTATCTATCCTTCCCGTACTCATTACAGAAGGCTGCGAGGTAATTCACCACGGCGACTCAGAGATGCGCGCCCGGCTCTCAGGATGAAGGCACATTATTAGCAGCTCTCCCGCATCCAACAAGCCCCATTACATTTTTGGAAGCTGTTATTCCTGTTTAAGGCTCCATGACGAGTTGTCCGGCTGGGACGGCCCCAGCTTCCCAACGACGGGTGACCGGGGGACAGAGAAACATAGCTACCAGCCATGAATCGTGCGGATTGGGGAGCTCTTTTTGAATTTCACCTTTTCTTTTTTTTTTTTTTAACCTGATTCTCTTCTCCCTGGGGTTGATCTCTATAAAAACGTGTGGGTTTCGGAAACCCACAAATCTGGGGACTCCTCTGTCCAGGAAACAAAAGGCAGCTCCGTGAAGATTGTTTGGGTGGCGTTTGTGTAATCAGCTGCTTGATGTAAAACTGCTCACACACACACACATACACACACGTGTACACACATCAGTGTAATGCAAATCACATCATCAGCGATGAGCAAATCAGGCTGCAAAAAAAGAAAAAAAAATAGCAGCATTAGCACAGATTTATTTTTGTGTTTCTGTGGGCGATGAAATGTCAACGGGGGGTCTTGATGGCCACCTGCGCGGCCCGTAAGTGAAGAATGGTTTTCATGTGTTTAAATGCCTCCATTTTAAATGTAACCCACACAGGAGCCCTAATGTCCCCTCTTAGCTCGCAGACAAAGACAGTCTTTATTTGGGGTGCTTAGAAGAATGTACTCAGCCGTGCGTCGGGGGAGCAGTTGTTCATACAATTCTTGGGGGGGGGAGTTCTTTTCTAGATGATGAGATGTTTACGTGTTATGACCCCACATTCTGGATGTCAGAAACAGCCTGAGGCTGTCTCGCCGACTTGAGTTTCCCTGAGAAGCAGTGCAGGATGGACAGATGGACGGACAGACGGATGGATGGATGGTGGATGGATGGGTGGGTGGATGGGTGGGTGGGTGGATGGTGGATGAATGGATAGATGGATGGTGGATGGATGATGGATGGATGGATGAATGGATGGATGTTGGATGGATGGATGGATGGATGGATGGATGGGTGGGTGGATGGGTGGATGGATGGATGGGTGGGTGGACGGAAGGACCAATGCATGGATCGTGGATGGATGGATGGATGGATGGATGGATGATGGATGGATGGATGGATGGATGGATGATGGATGATGGATGGATGGGTAGTGTATGGATGAATGGGTGGGTGTGTGGGTGGGTAGATGGAATGGGGACATAAATAGACAGACAGACACATAGGTATGTGTGTATATATAAATATATATAATATATACACACACAGATATAATAGATAGATGCATATAAGAGTGGATAGACAAACAGAGATAGATAGATAGATAGATAGATAGATAGATAGATAGATAGATAGAGATGCATCATAAGATGAGTACATAGATACATAGGTAGGTAGCTAATATAAGCACAGGCCTTCACCTGATGAGATGAACCACCCCACACACACACACACACTGGGGAGTTCACCAGTTCATATGCCAACCTCACATGGGATCACCATCCCGGGCACACCCAGGAGTCACCCTCACAGGGATCACTGGCTCAGGCACACCCAGGAGTCACCCTCACAGGGAACATGGCTCAGGCACACCCAGGAGTCACCCTCACAGGGAACATGGCTCAGGCACACCCAGGAGTCACCCTCACAGGGGAACATGGCTCAGGCACACCCAGGAGTCACCCTCACAGGGGAACACTGGCCCGGGCACACCCAGGCGTCACCCTCACAGGGGAACACTGGCCCGGGCACACCCAGGAGTCACCCTCACAGGGGAACATGGCTCAGACACACCCAGGCGTCACCCTCACAGGGGAACACTGGCCCGGGCACACCCAGGAGTCACCCTCACAGGGATCACTGTCTCAGGCACACCCAGGAGTCACCCTCACAGGGATCACTGTCTCAGGCACACCCAGGAGTCACCCTCACAGGGAACATGGCTCAGGCACACCCAGGAGTCACCCTCACAGGGGAACACTGGCCCGGGCACACCCAGGAGTCACCCTCACAGGGATCACTGTCTCAGGCACACCCAGGAGTCACCCTCACAGGGGATCACTGTCTCAGGCACACCCAGGAGTCACCCTCACAGGGATCACTGTCTCAGGCACACCCAGGAGTCACCCTCACAGGGGAACATGGCTCAGGCACACCCAGGAGTCACCCTCACAGGGATCACTGGCTCAGGCACACCCAGGAGTCACCCTCACAGGGATCACTGGACCGGGCACACCCAGGAGTCACCCTCACAGGGATCACGGGCTCAGGCACACCCAGGAGTCACCCTCACAGGGATCACTGGCTCAGGCACACCCAGCAGTCACCCTCACAGGGATCACTGGCTCAGGCACAACCAGGAGTCACCCTCACAGGGATCACTGACCTGGGCACACCCAGGAGTCACCCTCACAGGGATCACTGGCTCAGGCACACCCAGCAGTCACCCTCACAGGGATCACTGGCTCAGGCACACCCAGGAGTCACCCTCACAGGGATCACTGACCTGGGCACACCCAGGAGTCACCTCACAGGGGATCACTGGCTCAGGCACACCCAGGAGTCACCCTCACAGGGGTCACCAGCCCGGGCACACCCAGGAGTCACCCTCACAGGGGATCACTGGCCCGGGCACACCTAGGCATCACTCCTAAGTAGATACGCAGACATGTGGTGGCCCAGCCCCGCGAACCTGTCCAATTCGCCGTCACCACAGGAAAGAGAACATACCGGATGTTCAGGGGGAGACGTGCTTCTTTGTGATGAATTTGGAATGGGGGTGCCCACCACAGTGTGATGAGAGGTGGTCAAACTCATAAGAATGGGCGACCCCCCCCCCCATGGTCTGGCAGGACCATGGGGACAAAGGTGACAGGACCAGCTCCCCCAGAGGGTGCTGAGGGTCAGTGGGGCGAGATGAGCCCGGGGAGGTGCAGAAGGGGGCGCGGGTGTTTCTAACAGAAAGACCCTGAGGACCCCTGGCGGAATAAGGTTCTGGAAGAACGTGGTGGGCGTACTCCCGCACCCCTCCCCCACATTCTCTGGAATGGAGGCATGCTCTTTCTTTCTCAGGTACTATCAGTCTTTGCTGCTCCTGTCCCGGAGGTGGACAGGGCTCAGCTCCGGGAGAGCTCTCCGGCCAGTGGGGGGCCACCCCCCAGCACAAGCCCACGGGCAGCGGCCAACAGTCAGTGATGCACGCACGGTGCCCACGGCCAGCTTCTCCTCCGTGGCTCGTCTGACCGTGACCCCTGCTAAATCCCCTTACCCTGCTGGGCCGCCCCCTGCCCTGTTCTCTCTCCTTCTCTAGCTGCATCCTGAGACCTGTCTTTGCAGCCTCCCCGACCCAGAACTCCAGAGAGAGCCCCGGGGAGGAGCATGCTGGGGTCCGCGCCAGCCAGGCTGTGCGCGCCGGGACCACAGGCACCCCCAGGGACGCTGCAGTTCCCAGCCTGGAGCTTCAGCGGGAAAGGACAGGGCTGGCCGCCCCCTGGCCTGGCGTACGGACTCCGGACTCCTTCCTCTCTGGGGGTGCACACCCACTGGGCTGGGCTGTGCTGTGTGGACGCATAACCGCCCCCTCAAACACCCACGGCGTGAGTGCATCTCTGCAGCAGTTTTCTGCTGGCAAACGACTCCGCTATTCACTTCTGCGGGACATTCTTCCAGCCAATGCCCAGAAGAGAAAAATAAACAATCCTCAACCCCTGAGTGTTTGTGAGATGCCAAGTTCAGTTTCCCTGCTCGAGAGAATTGGGCATCTTCCCGGGCACGGCGGTGAGAAGGCGGACAGAGACCCCGTAGCCAAGGGCTTCCTTGTGTGGCTTGTCACAGGCTGGGGCAGGCCAGCCAGGGACACCACCGTCTCTGGGGACGTCTTGTTGGGCGAGAGACGGCGGAATTCCAGAAAGAGGCCAAAAGGCATCAGATTTGTTTTACATGGAGCAAGGCAGTCAGTTTGAAGATGCCCCCCCATCTCAGTGCTGGGGGTGGGGATGGGAGAGTGGTGTCAGTCTGTCCTCTGTGTCTGAGATATTTCACGGGGTCCCACCCCCTCCGGGTTCACTCCTGTGGTCGCAAACGGCGACATTTCATTCTTTTTTTTTTTTACCGCCAAGAGGACATTCAGAAACGATGCATTAGCCTGACCTGTGGTGGCGCAGTGGATAAAGCGTCGACCTGGAAATGCTGAGGTCGCCGGTTCGAAACCCTGGGCTTGTCTGGTCAAGGCACATATGGGAGTTGATGCTTCCAGCTCCTCTCCCCTTCTCTCTCTCTGTCTCTCTCTCCTCTGTCTCTCTCCTCTCTAAAAATGAATAAATAATAATAATAATAATAATAATAATAATAAAAAAGAAACGATGCATCTGACAGGGAGTCAAGTTCCAAAATCTATAAGGAACTCATACAACCTAAGACCAAAAAGACAAACCAGGAATTAAACAATGAGCAGAGGACCTGAATAGACACTTCTCCTAACAGGACCATGAAAAGGTGCTCAACGTTACTCGTCCGTCATCAGAGACATGCTAATTGAACCGCAACGAGATAGCGCCTCACGCCTGTCAGAATTGGCCGTCGTCAGTAAATCCACCTAACACAAGTGCTGGCGAGGGTGTGGAGAAAGGGGGAACCCTCCTGCACTGCTGGTGGGAATGCAGACTGGTGCAGCCACTGTGGGAAGCAGGATGGAGTTTCCTCAAAAAATTAAAAATGGAACTGCCTTTTGATCCAGCTATCCCACTTTGAGGAATATACCCTAAGAACACCATAGAACGGTTCCGGAAGGAGAAATGCACCCCCATGTTTATGGCAGCATTGTTCACAATAGAGAAGATCTGGAAACAGCCCAAGTGTGTCCGTCAGTGGACGAGTGGATTAAAAAGCTTTGGTACATATATACTATGGAATACTACTCAGCCATAAGAAATGATGACATCGGATCATTTACAACAACATGGATGGACCTTGATAACATTATACGGAGTGAAAGAAGTAAATCAGAAAAAACTAAGAACTATATGATTCCATGCATAGATGGGACATAAAAATGAGACTCAGAGGCCCTGGCCAGTTGGCTCAGTGGTAGAGCGTCGGCCTGGCGTGCAGGGGACCCGGGTTCGATTCCCGGCCAAGGCACATAGGAGAAGCACCCATCTGCTTCTCCACCCCTACCCCCTCCTTCCTCTCTGTCTCTCTCTTCCCCTCCCGCAGCCAAGGCTCCATTGGAGCAAAGATGGCCCGGGCGCTGGGGATAGCTCCTTGGCCTCTGCCCCAGGCGCTAGAGTGGATCTGGTCGCGTCAGAGCGACGCCCCGGAGGGGCAAAGCATCGCCCCCTGGTGGGCAGAGCATCGCCCCTGGTGGGCGTGCCGGGTGGATCCCGGTCGGGCGCATGCGGGAGTCTGTCTGACTTTCTATCCCCGTTTCCGGCTTCAGAAAAATACAAAAAAAAAAAAAAAAATGAGACTCAGAGACATGGACAAGAGTGTGGGGGTTATGGGGTGGGGGTGGGTAGGAGAGGGAGGGGGTTGGGGGTGAGGGGAGGGGCACAAAGAAAACCAGTTAGAAGGTGACGGAAGACAATTGGACTTTGGGTTGATGGGAATGCAGCATAATCCAATGTGAAAATAACCTTGAGATGTTTTCTCTGAACATATGTACCCTGATTGATCAATGTCACCCCATTAAATTAATTTGAAAATAAATAAATAAATAGATAATGGAGCTGCCTTATGAACCAGTGATTCCACCTCTAAGAATGCTAAGAATCTAAAAACACTAATTCGGAAGAATCCGTGCACCCCTGTGTTCATTCCAGCGTTATGGACAAGAGCCGAGATCTGGAAGCAGCCCCCTCAGGAGATGAGTGGATTAAAAAAAAGCCGTGGTCCGTTTACACCGTGGAATACTACGCAGCCGTGAACATAATGTGTCATCTCCAGTGCCCGAGGGCTAGCGTAGCGAGGCAACCCTCCCAAACAGCGGGGGGACGGGCTGCTCAGAAGGACAAACCCGGGTGGTAGCACCCTGGCCAAACCGGGTGTGACCCCCTGTCCGGCCATCTCCACAACGGGTGGGAGCAAAAATGAATTTCTTGCATGTAAAAATAAGTCCAAAACACCCCATTCCTGGATCCTGTGTGGGGAGATTCAGGTCAAACATTTATAGCGCGGCGTGCTGACTTTACCATTCTCTGTGTGCCTCTGTTTCTTCTGTTATAAAGAAAAAGAAAAAGAAAGAGAAGGTTGATTTGAGGTGGATGGTGTCACTGCCCTAAATGGGGTGGGGGGGGGAAGGGGAAGGTATTGTGGAAAATTGTCGCTCGGATTTTTAAAAAAGCAGATCTAACACATAGTCAGAGACACCCAGGTGGAAAAGGGGATGGTGTCTGGAATCCGCTCAAAGCAACCCCCCCCCCCCCCGTTCCAAAGGCTGCAGACAAAGCTACAAGTGACACTTTGGCACCGGCGGGGGTGGGGGTTTGGGGGGGGGCAGAGCTCCAAAGAGATAAAATGAATCATCGCGAAGCACAAATTCCTAGAGCATGCGGCGCGCGAGCCGGCTTCTAACGGGGATTAAAAAGAAGAAAACGGCTATAAGAGCGACGAAAAAAATCTGCACGGATTCTGGACACGACAGAGGAAAAGACCACCCCAGGAGCAGCTCGAGGGAGCTTCAGAAATTACATAAAAAAAAAGGAGGCGGGCAGCTGAGCACAAACGCCTCCTCTCCGAAGAAAGAGACACAAACACCTCCTCGCACCGAAAAGATTTCCCCTCGTCTGAGTCCGAGCGACACGGAGCTTCCTCTCTCAGGGAGGGTTTTAAACGCTGAATTATTGCTGCATTCGGAGGAAAACGCCTCTGAAAAGATCGATGGACAGCGGGAGACACCCCCCCGAGGACCTGACTCCGTTAAAGAGAATAAAACGAGTGAGGATTAGGTTTTCCAAGATTGTCTCATTGTAAGGAAATACTCTGAGAATTTTTTCTTTCTTTCTTTCTTTTTTTATTTTCAGAGTTAATTGAGTTTGGTAAGGTTACATCTGTCTCCTATGTTTGCGTATTCTGTGAAGGTTTGTTTTTTTTCTTCGTTTGTTTGTATTTTGTTTGTTTTTTTGGTGTGTGTGTGTCTCAGACAGAGTCAGACAAAGGGACAGATAGGGACAGACAGACAGGACGGGAGAGAGATGAGAAGCATCAATTCTTCATTGCGGCTCCTTAGATTGCTTTCTCATATGTGCCTTGACCGTGGGGCTACAGCAGAGCGAGTGACCCCTTGCTCGAGCCAGCCACCTTGGGTCCAAGCTGGTGAGCTTTTGCTCAAACCAGATGAGCCTGTGCTCAAGCTGGCGACCACAGGGTCTCGAACCTGGGTCCTCCGCATCCCAGTCCGACGCTCTATCCACTGCACCATCGCGTGGTCAGGCTCCATGAAGGTTTTATTTTCCGCACGAGGTCAGGAGGCTGCAAGGTCCTCCACCCACCACCGGGACTCGTCTCACAATGAGAAATCACAGTGAAGGCATTGCGTAGGGCAGGGGTCCCCAAACTACGGCCCGCGGGCCACATGCGGCCCCTTGAGGCCATTTATCCGGCCCCTGCCGCACTTCCGGAAGGGGCACCTCTTTCATTGGTGGCCCTGGAGTACTGTATGTGGTGGCGCGGGCAAAGCGTGGCATCGCTCACGTACAGTACTACTTCCGGGATGCACGTGTCATGGCTCTGGAAGTGCGTCATATCACTTGTTCCGGCTATAGCAGTGACAAATATGGAACTGGACATTGACCATCTCATTAGCCAAAAGCAGGCCCATAGTTTCCATTGAAATACTGGTCAGTTTGTTTATTTAAATTGACTTGTTCTTTATTTTAAATATTGTATTTGTTCCCGTTTTGGTTTTTTACTTTAAAATAAGATATGTGCAGTGTGCATAGGGATTTGTTCATAGTTTTTTTTTTATAGTCCGGCCCTCCAACGGTCTGAGGGACAGTGAACTGGCCCCCTGTGTAAAAAGTTTGGAGATTCCTGGCATAGGGATTTCTGTGGGATTTTTCTAGACTTTCCAAACCCAAAGGTGCCCGGGCAGGTGGTCAGCAGGCGCAACGGTGAGCGTGGCGTGGATTTGCACCTCCTGACGTGAGGGTGCCCGGTTCGACCCCGGGGTGGGGGTGGGGTGGGGGGGGCGTCCACGCTGTCCTGGAACACAGGTGAACAGTACCCCGTAGGAGACAGCAGCTCTCTTTCAAAGAGGACTCACCGTTGAGACCAGGGTGCCCACCGCACAAACGTCCTTTCGAGAGGATGGTGCACGGGAAACGCTACCCACTCAACTTTCGTCGACTCCTCAGAAAAGACTGCACTTTGGACAACTTCGGGTTCCTGGGATGTTCACACCCTCAAGAGAGTGTTGGGGATGAGAAAACAGAGGCGGAGGGGTGACCCAGTGTTGAGCTTCCCGTTGGAATGATCAACAATGTTCTCTTTTTTTTTCCCCCTTTGGTGCATTTTTTTTTTTTTTTTTGTATTTTTCTGAAACTGGAAACGGGGAGAGACAGTCAGACAGACTCCCGCATGCGCCTGACCGGGATCCACCCGGCACGCCCACCAGGGGCGACGCTCTGCCCACCAGGGGGCGATGCTCTGCCCCTTCGGGGCGTCATTCTGCCGCGACCAGAGCCACTTCTAGCGCCTGAGGCAGAGGCCAAGGAGCCATCCCCAGTGCCCGGGCCATCTTTGCTCCAATGGAGCCTCAGCTGCGGGAGGGGAAGAGAGAGACAGAGAGAAAGGAGGGGAGGGGGTGGAGAAGCAAATGGGCGCTTCTCCTGTGTGCCCTGGCCGGGAATCGAACCCGGGTTCCCCGCACGCCAGGCCGACGCTCTACCACTGAGCCAACCGGCCAGAGCCCTGGTGCGTTATTTTAAAATTTTTTTTTTATTGTTCAGTTACAGGGGACTGTTAATATTATAGTATTTTTACATTTGTCTCTGGTGTACGGACAAGTGGTTAGACATTTCTATTCTGTATAAAGTACATTCCTTCTAATATGTCTAGTCCCCACCTGGCCCCGTCTGTAGTGATGACCATATGACTGACTCTATTCCCTGTGCTGGACATGACATCCTGTGACTGCCCATCTGTGCCTCTCAGTCCCTTCCCCTTGGTCACTGCTGAGCCACCCGGCCAGGGCCCTCATCTGACTTTTAAAAGAAGTAAACAAACCTTGCTTGGCACAGGTTAAGTCAGGGGTCGGGAACCTATGGCTCGTGAGCCAGATGTGGCTCTTTTGACGGCTGCCTCTGGCTCGCAGACAAATCTTTAATAAAAAAATAATAATAACGTGAAAGACATAAAACATTCTCATGTATGACAATCCATTCATTTCCTACCGCTCACGTTCATGGTTGTGGGCGGCTGGAGCCCATCACAGCTGTCCTCCGGGACAACACCACATTTTTATTGGATAATGCCTCACGTCCACGGGTCGTCGTATGGCTCTCACGGAATGACATTTTAAAATATGTGGCGTTCCTGGCTCTCTCAGCCAAAAAATTTCCTGACCCCTGGGTTAAGTGGACAGCGAGGACTTTATCTTCCGGAGAACGGTCAGCGTCCCAGCCCAGCTTAGCTCTTGGGACGTCACCTTCTAGATCCTTCCAAGGGACAGGGGTGTCTTGCTTAGTTACGGTGGACCCTGAGGGTTTAAACTATTGAGGGGACTCACGGGAGGGGGGCTCTGAGATACATGAGACGAGTGAGGTGGCTCAGGTTGGGGGTTAGTCACACCGAAAAAGACAACCGTGTGATAAGAGTGGGTTGAAGCTTTGACAGCAGCCTGACTGCCGGTGTGGGAAGGGAAGGGAAGGCTGTAAAAGGAATCAGAAAGCAATCGATCCAACGATCGATCATTGTGTTACGTGATCGGACCCCCCACACACACACTGAACACTCTGCACACTGAGCCTGGTGGGGCTCTCCTGGTTCTACCTGCCCTGTGGATTGTCTCATACCAACGACGATTGGGGGAACACAGCCGCCCTAAAGGCCAGGGTAGGTTCAGGTACGGGACCCCATCCGACCGGGCAGACATTCATTCCGACCCTGAAGGGAGTCTCAAAATAGAAATAGTCCAGCCTGACCAGGCGGTGACTCAGCGGATAGAGCGTCGGACTGGGATGCCGAGGACCCAGGTTCGAGACCCCGAGGTCGCCAGCTCAAGCGCGGGCTCATCCGGTTTGAGCAAAAAGCTCTCCAGCTTGGCTCAAGCAAGGGGTCAGTCGGTCCGCTGTAGCCCCGCGGTCAAGGCACATGGGAGAAAGCAATCAACGAACAACTAAGGCGTTGCAATGCGCAGCGAAAAACTGATGATTGATGCTTCTCATGTCTCCATTCCTGTCTGTCTGTCCCTGTCTATCCCTCTCTCTCTGTCTCTGTAAAAAAAAAAAAAAAGACTTAGCCCTGGCCGGTTGGCTCAGCAGTAGAGCGTCGGCCTGGTGTGCGGGGGACCCGGGTTCGATTCCCGGCCAGGGCACATAGGAGAAGCGCCCATCTGCTTCTCCACCCCCCCCTCCTTCCTCTCTGTCTCTCTCTTCCGCTCCCACAGCCAAGGCTCCATTGGAGCAAAGATGGCCCGGGCGCTGAGGATGGCTCCTTGGCCTCTGCCCCAGGCGCTAGAGTGGCTCTGGTCTTGGCAGAGCTACGCCCCCTGGTGGGCAGAGCGTGGCCCTCTAGTGGGCGTGCCGGGTGGATCCCGGTCGGGCGCATGCGGGAGTCTGACTGTCTCTCCCCGTTTCCAGCTTCAGAAAAAAAAAAATACCAAAAAAAAAAAAAAAAGACTTAAAAACAGTCCAGACGTTCTTTCGCAGCGCTCGATGCCGTGGCCTCCGGGGAAAAATCTAGGACACAGACTATATATATATAGAAACAGGTCACCAAGCTAGCTTCTGGGGTTGCCACTTGGCCACCTGGGGATGGATGCGGAGGGGGTGGGGCGACTCCTTAGGTTCTAGCTGGATGTCTGGGGGGGGGGGTGCCGAGCTGCGGACGGTGCTGGGGATGTTTCCTCTCGTGCCCGTCTGCCGAGAACACACGTCCAGGGCATTGCGACGTGTCTGCAGGAGGCGAGAAGTCCTTCATTCCATTTGCATAAGGGTGAGTTTTCGCCTCCTGCCAGGTAATGCAAAACTGACATCCGCAATCACATACAGAATGACCCCCAAACGGTGCGTGTCTGTATGTGTGTGTGTGTGTGCATGCGTGTGTCTGTGTCAGGGGATAGAGTAGCAATGTCATTGGCGTTTCTTTTTTAAAAAATGGATGGTGATAATATAGAAGAAATATTAAGAAATATTTATGACGTCAATATAAGTCCCATAAACTAGAGGCCGTTCCAACCTTTTTTTCCAGGCAGGCTGGCTGCTCAGGGTCATTATTTACTTTGATACAATTCTGTGCCGATGCCACCAGGGTTTCCAAGTATTTTTTTTTTTTTCACGGAGCCGTTCGCAAGGAGGAACGCTGGCTTTCTAAAGATGTCTGTTGGACAGATGCTCGTGGAACCGGTGCCAACTAATCTTTTCTGAAAATGATCAAAAAGATAAATAAATTGTCAAGAGTCCGCTGAAGTCCAGTGCATTTGGGAAGAGACGGGGCCGTGATGGTGTCAGGGTCATCCTGCGATCCAACACCAGTCCTGGGTCCATCTGGCCTGTAGACATCCTTCCGAGCACATAGATGAATGAATGCATTAAAAAAAAAAAAAAAAAAAAAAAAGCCCTGGCCGGTTGGCTCAGTGGTAGAGCGTCGGCCTGGCGTGTAGGAGTCCTGGGTTTGATTCCCGGCCAGGGCACACAGGAGAAGCGCCCATCTGCTTCTCCACCCCTCCCCCCTCTCCTTCCTCTCTGTCTCTCTCTTCCCCTCCCGCAGCCAAGGCTCCATTGGAGCAAAGTTGGCCTGGGTGCTGAGGATGGCTCCATGGCCTCCGCCTCAGGTGCTAGAATGGCTCTGGTTGCAACAGAGCGAAGCCCCCGATGGGCAGAGCGTCGCCCCCTAGTGGGCATGCCTGGTGGATCCCGGTTGGGCGCATGCGGGAGTCTGTCTGACTGCCTCCCCGTTTCCAGCTTCAGAAAAATACAAAAAATAAAAATAAAGTAAAATTAAAAAAAAACAAAACACTGATGATGAGTATTAGGTACTGGCCATTTCCAGCACCAACTTCTCAAAAGGACTGTGTCATTCCTACCTCACATTCTGTGACTATGTTAAATACCTTTGACGGATGGATGTCACCTCCGTGTTCCACGGGACACGGGCAGAGGATGACATCTGTCCATTCTCTCCTGTGGACGCTGAGGTGACCCCCACACGATCTCTTTCCCCAATTCCTGTGCAACCCAGGGGCAATTTCAATCCTAGGGGGGGTTGTAACCCCTAGGGATTGTCAGCCGTTTCATCAATTTTGTAATAATTGTGTTATACATACATATATATATATATATATATATATATGTATTTTTCTGAAGCTGGAAATGGGATAGACAGTCAGACAGACTCCCTGGCATGCGCCTGACCAGGATCCACCCGGCACGCCCACCAGGGGGCAACGCTCTGCCCCTCCGGGGCGTCACTCTGCCGCAACCAGAGCCACTGTAGCACCTGGGGCAGAGGCCAAGGAGCCATCCCCAGCGCCCGGGCCATCTTTGCTCCAATGGAGCCTCGGCTGCGGGAGGGGAAGAGAGAGACAGGGAGGAACGAGAGGGGGAGGGGTGGAGAGGCAGATGGGCACCTCTCCTGTGTGCCCTGGCCGGGAATCGAACCCGGGACTTCTGCACGCCAGGCCGACGCTCTACCACTGAGCCAACCGGCCAGGGCCCATATATATATATTTTTTATATTTTATATATATATATTTTTATTTACAGTTGACATACAAATACCATATTAGTGTTAGGATTCTAGCACCATGGTTAGACACTTATGTAACATACAAACTGAACCCCTCCTCGAAGTCTAGCCCGCACCTGGCCCCGTGCAGTTATTATAATATGACTGCTTCTATTCCCTGTGCTGGACGTGACGTCCTGTGACTGCCCATCTGTGCCTCTCAGTCCCTTCTCCTTGGTCACACCTTCCTTCTGCTCTGTGTCTCTGAGTCTATTTCTGTTTCGTTTGTTCATATCGTCCCTCAGATGTCGCCTATATGTGAGAGCGTGTGGCGTGTGCCTTTCTCTGACTTATTTCGATGACGTGCAACAGCCTGTCTAGTTCCGTCCACATGTGTCAAATGGTCAGATTTCATTCTTTTCTGTGGCCACCGTCACGCAGAGAGCTCAAAGGGAGGTAAAAAAGAACTTCCCAGACAAGAAAAGGTCAAAGGAGTTCCTCAGCGCCAAACCGATATTACAAGAAATGTTACAGGGCCTTCTTTAAGAAGAAGAAGAAAAGATGGAAAAAAATTATATATATATATATATATCAATAAAAAATTATATATCAATAAAAATATCACTAAAAAGCATTTATCAATAAAATTATATATATCAATAAAATATCACTAAAAAGCATTTATCAATAAAATTATATATATCAATAAAATTATGTATCAATAAAAATTATATAGTCAGTTAAAATATCAATAAAAATATCAATATATATTTTATTTATCAATAAAAATTATATATCAATAGAAATATCAATAAAATATCAATATATATTTTATTTATCAATAAAATTATATATCTCAATAAAATATCAATAAAATATCAATATATATTTTATTTGTCAATAAAATTATATATCAATAAAAATGTATCAATAAACATTATATATATCAATTAAAAATATCAATATATATTTTATTTGTCAATAAAAAATTATTTATATCAATAAAAAATCAATAAAAATTATGTATAAATATATATCTCAATAATAACATGGTACATAACTACGTACGTACCAAACATTTCCTTAAACGTAAACGGATCGGATGCTGCAAAGCGTGACACGATTTTAGGGAAAGAACACAGCTTCAGATGGTAAGTAGAAAAGTCGTCTCTTCTCCAAACAAGATGCCCGCTGTGATCGACTTAACCCGTGACCTGGTTCCCACAGGCGTCGGAGAGGGAGGCACAACCTGTGATTCCTTCTTTCTTTTATCAAAGGCGTCGGCTGCTGGAACGACACGGGTCTTCGGTGTGCAATTCTATAACACGTCATCTGCACGTTGAGTTGTGCGGTCGCCATCTTGGGTCGGTCCGAGCCGTTGGCCTCAGGCGCTGAGGATAGCTTGGCTGGTCCGAGCGTCGGCCCCAGACTGGGGTTGCCGGGTGGATTCCCCCGTAGGGGAGCATGTGAGGAGGCTGTCTCTCTGTCTCCCCTCACTCTCACTTACAAATAAGAATAAAAAATAAATAAAAGACTAGAGGGGAACATGGGGAAAGAGGGGGAGCATGTGTGTATGTAGGGGGGTCTTCTCTCTCAGGCTGTAGGATGGCTGACATTGCTAGGCCTTCCGGCATAGTGTCTGTCAATCATCCTTTCCCATGGGGCAGGGTCACGGGGTCCAGGACAGGTGTGGTAAGTCCCGGTGGAATCCCTGGTCCCTTTGACTTTGACACCGTGGGTACCAGCTTCCCATATGACCTGGGGCAGTGGGGGGCTCTCGTGGAAACTCTTTTTTTTTCTGAGGGTTTTTTATTATTATTATTATTATTTTTTAATAATTTTATTTTTTTAATGGGGCCACTTCAATAAATCAGGATACATATATTCAAAGATAACAAGTCCAGGTTATCTTGTCGTTCAATTATGTTGCATACCCATCACCCAAAGTCAGATTGTCCTCTGTCACCTTCTATTTAGTTTTCTTTTTTTTTTTAAATTATTCTTATTTATTTATTCATTTTAGAGGAGAGAGAAAGAGAGAGAGAGAGAGAGAGAGAGAGAGAGAGAAGGGGGGAGGAGCAGGAAGCTTCAACTCCCATATGTGCCTTGACCGGGCAAGCCCAGGGTTTTGAACCAGCAACCTCAGCATTCCAGGTCGAGGCTTTATCCACTGCGCCACCACAGGTCAGGCCTATTTAGTTTTCTTTGTGCCCCTTCTCCTCCTCCTTCCCCTCTCCCTCTCCCCCCTCCCCCCGTAACCACCACACTCTTATCCATGTCTCTTAGTCTCACTTTTATGTCCCACCTACGTATGGAATAATGCAGTTAGTGGTTTTTTTTTATTTACTTATTTCACTTCGTATCATGTTATCAAGATTCCACCATTTTGCTGTAAATGATCCGACGTCATCATTTCTTATGGCTGAGTAGTATTCCATAGTGTATATGTGCCACATCTTCTTTATCCAGTTATCTATTGATGGGCTTTTTGGTTGTTTCCATGTCCTGGCCACTATGAACAGTGCTGCAATGAACACGGGGCTGCATGTGTCTTTACGTATCAATGTTTCTGAGTTTTTGGGGGGTATATAGTGGGAACTCTTTAAGGCAGGGGTCCCCAAACTATGGCCCGCGGGCCACATGAGGCCCCCTGAGGCCATTTATCTGGCCCCCGCTGCACTTCTGGAAGGGGCACCTCTTTCATAGGTGGTCAGTGGAGGAGCATAGTTCCCATTGAAATACTGGTCAGTTTGTTGATTTAAATTTACTTGTTCGTTATTTTAAATATTGTATTTCTTCCCGTTTTGTTTTTTTACTTTAAAATAAGATATGTGCAGTGTGCATAGGGATTTGTTCATTTTTTTTTTTTTGTAGTCCGGCCCTCCAACGGTCTGAGGGACGGTGAACTGGCCCCCTGTGTAAAAAGTTTGGGGACCTCTGCTTTAAGGGGAGGAGAGGGTTGGTGGCTCTGCAGTGGGCGCACCTGAGCATATATGGACCCACCTGGGATCCCCTCCCAGAAGCAGAACAGCCTGACACCCTCTGCGTCTCTCCGGAAACGATGAGCAGGCTTTTCCCATCTCTGGAGCAGAAGGTTGCCAAGTCCAGAGAAGCCTTTTTCCTTAGCCAGCCCTGGGCTGCACGGAGCAGGCCCGGGTTCTGGTGTCTTGGATCCCTCAGGGAACCCAGTCCAGGTGGCCTCCCTGGAGGAGTGTGGCCTGTACACTGACGGCTGCCCCTCCCCCCCCCCTCTAGTGCTGGGCTCAGATTTCCTTTACAGGCCTGCCTGCTGGGTTCACTTCCCCGTGGGGCTCGGGGGTTAGGGTTTAGAGGGTTGTGGAGGAGTGCGGGGTTCCCGGAGACCCTCGCTCGTGCGGAAATCGGCAGCGGTAGGGGTCTCTGCTGGTGTGTCCAGTGGGAGTTAGAATTGGGGCAGGGAGTGGTGTGGATGGAAGTCCATGTTCCTGGCAGGTGTTGAGGTCCTTGTGGGGTCTGTGGTTGCCAGGGTTACGGTTTCCACGGGAGAGGGGGGGGTCTGGGTAGGGGTCTGTGTGAGGCTTCACTGGGGGTCTGGATGGGGGCCCGTGGTTCAGGGACCCGCTTGGGTCTCCCTGGAAGTCTGGGTGTGGGTCCACGGTGGGGTGGAGGCGGGGGGGGGGGGGGCGGGTCCGTGGTCCAAGAGCAATTTCTTGTGGTCCGAGTGCGTGTTTCTGCTTCCGGGGCGCGGTTCCTGGTGGGGGTCTGTGGCGAGGAGGGGGTCCGGGCAGGGGTCCGTAGCCGGGGTGGAGGCTGGTGGTCCCGGCGGGGTCACTTGCGGGGGTCCCTGATGTGAGGGTGGTGGGAGCGGGTCCGGGTGGTAGTGCATGGGGGAGGCGAGAGTGGGGGGTGGGTCCGTCGCCTCCGTGGGAGTCACGGGGGTGGAGGGATCCCGGAAGGGGTCCACGGCTGGGTGGGGTGCCGTGTGTGTGTGGGGTGGTGGTGGTATCCATTCTGGGGGGTGGGGTTCCGTGCTCAGGGTGGGAGGTCTCAGCGGGGATCCGTGGCGCAGGGAGGATGCGAGGAGTCCCGTGGTCCGGGCGCGGGTCCCTGGGGGCGCGCAGGGTTGGGCGTCTGTCGCCCTAGTCCGGGCGGGAGGAGTGGACCCCCAGTCCGGGCGCGAGCCGTTGGTGGGGGTGGAGGGTTTGATGGATGAGATCCGTGACCGGGGGGGGGGGGGGGGGGGGGGGCGGCACCGGAGAGGGAGTGTCACGTGACCCCGGGGCAGTGGATGGGGGGCGTTCCCTGGTGTGGGCGGGGTGCGGGTCCAGGGGGCGGGCCACGCGGGGCGGGGCAGGGGCGGGGCGGGCAGGGGCGGACCTCTGCGGCCCTCGCGTCCCCGCGGCGCGACCGAGTCCCGGGCGGGCGGCGCGGAAGCAGCGGCGGCGGCGGGCAGCCATGTCGCCTTTGTGTGCGGCGCGGGCGGCCCTGCGCGTCTACGCCGCGGGCGCGTTGGTGATCTTGGCGCAGCTGCTGCGTCGCTGCTGCGGGCGCTTTGCCGAGCCAGGTTAGCGGCGGGGTGGCGCGCGGGGCCGGGCACGGGGTTGGGGGGAGGCCCGGCGGCCGCTTTGGTGACATTGGCGACAGCGGGCTTGGGGCGCGCGCTCCTGGCCCGGCGTGTCCTTGACTCCCGGGCGCGCCGGGCGGGAGGGGCTGTGACGGGCGCGCGGGCGGGAATCAGGCGCCCTGTCCCCCTCCCCGCGGCGCGCGCCCTACGCCGGGTCTCCGCCTGGGAACGCCCTCCTCTGGATGGTGGAAGGGGATCCTGGGGCCCCCTCCTCACCCGAGGAGGCCTGGGGCCCAGCCCGGGGCACGTAGCACCGGCCCGGCGCGCGCGCGCGGGGCCCTGCGGCGTCCTCCGCGGCACTGGGGAGCCATGGGCGTCCGGGAGAGAAAGCACTTCCGTTCAGTGGCAACTTTGTTTCTCTGCAGTTAGGAGACGCAGCGCAGCCCCCTGCCTGCGACTTCCCGGGTCCGGATGCGTCCCCGCGGCTGGAAGGGGCTGGGCACCCCCCGACCTGCTGGTCTGCCTGTGCCCTGCATCTGCCCCTAATCACAGGCTTAGTTTAGCCCTTGAAGCCCGGAAGCCTGCGGGCGGGGGCGGATGGAGGCGCCGGTGGCCTGCAAATATCCCTCCAGGCTGTCGGAGCCCGAGGGACAGTTTACTGTTGCCAGCGCTACACTAACTCTTTAAGCAAAACAAAGTATTCGGTGGGAAAGACGCTGCCACATTGTAGCAACTGGGCGTCATGTGCGACCTGGGGACTTACTTTCCCTTCCCTCTCTGTCTTCTTCCTGACTTGTCCCCCCCACTCCCACCCCCACCCCCACCCCCACCCCCACCCCGCAGGGCCTGCTGGCCTGAGCGACCCGGAACCCGGAATGGAGTGTAGCAACGCTAATACCTCCTATTATTATGAAAACACTTTCGAATTCCTCTTACTCCCCCGCGGAAAGGGCGTGTGTCTCTGTCTGTGTGTATGTATGTATGTGTGAGTGTCTGTCCCCCCCACGCTGCAACTCTGAACAGAAGTAAACATTTTAAAATGAGCCGCACCCTCCAAATTCTTTTAAGTGTGCCCCCCCCCCAGGTGTGTGTGTGTGGGGGGGGGGTTAAGCGGTGGATTTTGGGAGACAACTTGTGTTTGGGTATTTTAAAATGTATCCAACGTATTCAAAGCCGAGGAAGGTCCCTGAGGCTTGGGGATTTGGAGGTAAATGTGGCTCGGATGGTATTTAGGGGGAAAAAAAAAGTATTTTATTGAGGCCCTGGCCTGTTGGCTCAGCGGTAGAGCATCAGCCTGGCGTGCGGGGGACCTGGGTTCGATTCCCGGCCAGGGCACATAGGAGAAGCACCCATTTGCTTCTCCACCGCCCCCCCCTCCTTCCTCTCTCTCTTCCCCTCCTGCAGCCAAGGCTCCATTGGAGCAAAGATGGCCCGGGCGCTGGGGATGGCTCCTTGGCCTCTGCCCCAGGCGCTAGAGTGGCTCTGGTCGCAGCAGAGCGGCCCCCCTGAGGGGCGGGGCGTCGCCCCTGGTGGGCGTGCCGGGTGGATCCCGGTCCCGCGCATGCGGGAGTCTGTCTGACTGTCTCTCCCCGTTTCCAGCTTCAGAAATTAAAAAAAGAAAAAAAGTATTTTATTGAGGTGATGTTGGTGAATGACGTTATGTACATTTCAGGGATGAAGTATTATAATTCGGTATCCTGTGCATTGTGCGCTCACGACCAAAGTACTCCATTTTTCCTTCCTCCAACCCGCGTCCCCTTCTGGCTTGCATCATTTCTGTGGTAGCTATAGCCCTTGAACTGGGGCTTTTTAATAAAAAATAATAATAATAATAATAAAAAATCCGGAGTCACTGTGAATCCCTGTGGGAAATATGCCCAAATCGTGGAGCATAGCAGTTTCTATGTGTCCACCTTTAGAGGGGTGCTTCTCCCTCCGTGTTCACAGAAGAGACAGGAGTTTACTTTGGGGATGGAATTTGAACTTGGACTTGTCCCCTCCAGCCAACAACAGCTGGGCCATCCATGCTTATCTGGACATTGTGCTGTGACAAAAAAAAAAAAAATGGAGAAGAACTTAGCTGTCCTTTCTGCTTGTTGCTTGAAATGGGGAAGAGATAAGAGTGAGGTCTGGGGAGGGACTCCTCAGCTGGGACCCAGACCAGGGGTCATTTCCTAGAACCATGAACGGAGGCCGCGGCAGCCAGCTTGGAACCAGCCAGAACCCGTCTGTCGGGGTTTAGACATAATTTTAGATCCTGGACCAGGAATGTCTTTTCCGTTGGTCTGTCCGCTGCCCAAGCCAAGTGGCATCTGTGCTATTGGCCCTGCCCTGGATTTCACTTGTGGCAGCGGGGGGGTGGAGCCTTTGAACTTTGTCCTGGGCACGGAATGGAGGAACAGAGCTGACCGTTAACCAAGAGGCTCAGCGGCCCCACATCCTCAGTTGTTTTTCTCAGAACGTCCACGGAGCTGTTTTTCTGCCTTTTGTACAGGGAGGGGTGACGGGTGACTCCACTTCCACGGTCCACCCCTGCAGGTCAACTTTTCTTAAAATATGTGTGTCCTAGTTGGCCCTGGCCGGTTAGCTCAGTGGTAGAGCGTCGGCCTGACGTGCAGAAGTCTCGGGTTCGATTCCCGGCCAGGGCACACAGGAGAAGCACCCATCTGCTTCTCCACCCCTCCCCCTCTCCTTCCTCTCTGTCTCTCTCTTCCCCTCCCGCAGCCAAGGCTCCATTGGAGAAAGATGGCCCGGGCGCTGAGGATGGCTCTGTGGCCTCTGCCTCAGGCGCTAGAATGGCTCTGGTCGCAACAGAGTGACGCCCCGGAGGGGCAGAGCATTGCCCCTGGTGGGCGTGCCGGGTGGATCCCGGTCGGGTGCATGCGGGAGTCTGTCTGACTGTCTCTCCCCGTTTCCAGATTCAGGGAAAAAAAAAAATGTGTGTCCTAGAGACAAAAATCACCATAGTCTCCGGGTTGGGCAGGCAGGTGTCCGAGCCAGTTCAAGAATTCCCACAAAGGACGTTTAGTGGCCGAAATCTTTCTGTCGCTCAGACTGGATCGGGTTACCGGCACAGAGACACACCTGTCTGTTGGTCACGTTCTTGTTGACTGTTATTTTGCTTTGCCGTCTTAAATAACAGTGACGTGTTTTGTTTTGTTTTTTTAATTCATTTTAGAGAGGAGAGAGAAAGGGAGAGAAAGAGAGAGAGAGGAGAGAGAGAGAGAGAGAGAAAGAGAAGGTGAGGAGGAGCTGGAAGCATCAACTCCCATATGTGCCTTGACCAGGCAAGCCAAGGGTTTCGAACCGGCGACCTCAGCATTTCCAGGTCGACGCTTTATCCACTGCGCCATCACGGGTCAGGCTACACAGTGACGTTTTGAAACGCTTGATTTAATCTGTGTGTTCAGCCCCCTGCTATGACACACCAGACCTCCCGCCTCGGCCTGAAACCCGTTGAAAAGTATCGGTGTGTGAAGGAAAGGGATTGTTTACGCGAGACATTCCGTTTCTCTGATGCGTCCGCGGGGTGTCGAGGAGGAGACAGAACCGGGCCAGACGTGTTTTACTGTGCCGTCCACACGGCACAGCAGTTTCCTTCCGTAAACGTCCCGTGGTGAAGAAGAAAACGGGTCCTGGACGCTGTTTTCCTCCACAGCCATTTTTGGAGACCCTACTTGTCAAATTAATAGGTTTTTTCTTTTTCTTTTTGTAATCTATTAAGAGAAAGTGGGTGCTTGTTGGTTTTGTGTACCCGGGAAGAGATGGGACACATGGTTACAGGAAGCCGAAATCGTTTTCAAGATTTATGATCTCGGGGTCTTTTACTCTTTGTCAAATTGGTTTGTTTATTGATTTGAGAGAGAGAGAGAGAGAGAGAGTAGGGCCAGTAGCCACGGCCACCATCACAGCCGCCTGGCCCGTGCAGGTTTGCAGTTGATGCGGACAGACGGTAATGAAACAACAGAGCCAAGAGCTGGTGGGCCGTTAGCTTTAATCCTAACTTTGCACCCGGTGGGTGAGAAATACACATAGTGGGAAAACACTTCCCTTTCCATTCAGGGCTCCCAATGTCACTGACTTATCTGAGTTTCCTAGAATCAAAGGTCTCTAGCTCACCAGCCTTATTCACCTCTGTTCCCCATCTCCTTCCTTCTCCCTGCACAAACTGGCTTCTCCTTCAGCACTCCACCATCTTGGCTGCTTCTCCTCTCCTCCACGTGGCCTTTCTCTGCTCTCCTCTGTGATGCTAATCTCAGGAACCGAGAGAGAGCAAGCTCCCGGTCTGCACCATTTTATAGGGTAGAAATCGAAACCTTTAATTCAATATACAAACAAGGAAGTCTCTGATACAAAGTCACTTAGGGTGGGAAAGGCTTAGTCTTAAAACTAACCCTCCGTCCTGACCAGGAGGTGGCGCGGTGGATAGAGCGTCGGACTGGGATGCAGAGGACCCGGGTTCGAGACCCCAGGGTTGCCAGCTTCAGTGCAGGCTCATCTGGTTTGAGGAAAAGCCCACCAGCTTGAACCCAAGGTCGCTGGCTGCAGCAAGGTGTTACTTGGTCTGCTAAAGGCCCGCGGTCAAGGCACATAATGAGAAAGCAATCAATGAACAACTAAGGTGTCGCCACGCACAATGAAAAACTAATGATTGATGCTTCTCATCTCTCTCCGTTCTCTGTCTGTCCCTGTCTATCCCTCTCTCTGACTCACTCTCTGTCTCTGTAAAAAAAATAAAAGAAAATAAAAAAATTAAAAGAAAACCCAAAAAACAAAAAAAACTAAGCCTCAGGCTATAAGGACCCAGCCTGCTTACAGCCTGTCCCCCACACTCAATGCAAACTATAAGCGAGCAAACCTATATATCAGGGGTCCCCAAACTGCGGCCCCCTGAGGCCATTTATCCGGCCCCCGCCGCACTTCCGGAAGGGGCACCTCTTTCATTGGTGGTCAGTGAGAGGAGCATAGTTCCCATTGAAATACTGGTCAGTTTGTTGATTTAAATTGACTTGTTCTTTATTTTAAATATTGTATTTGTTCACATTTTTTTTTAACTTTAAAATAAGATATGTGCAGTGTGCATAGGGATTTGTTCATAGTTTTTTTTATAGTCCGGCCCTCCAACGGTCTGAGGGACAGTGAACTGGCCCCCTGTGTAAAAAGTTTGGGGACCCCTGCTATATATCATATTTACAAACTTATTTGACCAACAGAGAGAGAAAAACGTGGATTGGTTGTTCCACTTATTTATGCATTCGTGAGTTGATGCTCCAGTCACCGTGAGAAAGTTCCAAACCTGTAAGAATCGTTTTATGAGTTTATTTGAACCAAACTCTTGAGAATTGCGGGGAAAGCAAAGTCGCCACAGACTTGAGAAAATGCTCCGGAAAACGGCGGTTTTGACCACTCTCTTTTATTCCTTAGAATCAAAGGGAAAAGCAGAAGGCGTTTACATGAAATTGATCGCTGATAGATTAGGGAGGGGCTGAGCCCCAAAGCTGGGAAATCTTTGGGATTGGATGAAAAAAAGTAAGCATGTATCTACTTAAGAAGTAAAAATGTATCTACTTAAAGGTGTTTTTCACAGGCAGGACCGAGAGAGTTAACAGTTAACAGTGAACAGGATGGTAACAACAACAGGGCATTTCTGGGATGCTTGTCCTGAGGGGGGGGTGGGGGAGAAGAAGGTGACCCTCACATTGTCAAAGACATGTTATCAGCTCCGTTATTGTAGCTGGAAAAGACAGCAGACAGCCCCAGAACAAGACAAACACTGACCTTTGTTACAGAAAAATACCTCCCAACCTGACCTGTGGTGGTGCAGTAGATAAAGCGTCGACCTGGAAATGCTGAGGTCGCCGGTTCGAAACCCTGGGCTTGCCTGGTCAAGGCACATATGTGAGTTGATGCTTCCAGCTCCTCCCCCCTTCTCTCTCTGTCTCTCTCTCTCCTCTCTCTTCCTCTCTCTCTCCTCTCTAAAAATAAATAAAATAAATTTAAAAAAAAAGAAAAGAAAAGAAAAATACCTCCCTAGGACAGGATTGATCGCCCAGCCTGAAGTGCTTGCTCTTGGCTAGAAAGGTGTCATTTCAGACCGCCCTGTGTGGTCACTGGCGGTCTCTGAGCCTGCAAGGCCACCGGGCAGGTCTCCCCTGAGCTTGTCACCTTCAGCATGTGGCCCCTTTTTCGATCACACTTATAAGTGCCCCGACCGGGCATCGAACCCCCGAACCTTGGCCTATTCGGACGATGCTCCAAGCAACCAACTGAGCTATCCGGCCAGGACCTCAGTTCTCTACTCTGAAAGAGGACTTGCAGTAAGCTTTTGCCTATGTGGCTTTTTTCTTTTTCTTTTTTGAAAAGCCTCTCAATATTAATCCTATTAGGAATGAAACATAGACATTTCAAACTCTACTGAGAACACTGAAAGAATGTATCTAAAATAACCACAAGCCAGTTATGTGTTCTTATGATCAGTAACCTGATATTTGCAGATGCAAAATAACTCTATTCTCCAAAATTAAAAAAGGAAAAAAAAAAAAAGAGAGAGAGAAATGTTAAGGAACGCTGTGGACCAGTCTTTGGATCGCACCTGCCCAGAGTAATCGTGAAGGATACACTCATTGCAGCTGTTCGCCCCTTGTTTTGGTCCCAGCTGCTGGTATAAAACCATGAGAAAAGGTGTGTCCCAGGGCCGCACTCCCTCTGGAGGCTCCAGGGAGGGTCCTCCCTGCCTCTCCCAGCTCCTGGAGCTCCAGGCGTCCCCGGGCTGGTGGCCACGTCCCTCCCATCTCTGCCTCCGTCCCCATGTGGCTTCTCCTCTGTGTCTGTGTCTCCTCCTCCATCTCTTCTAAGGTCCCTGTCACTGGGTGCCTGCAGGGCCCCCCTGACCCAGGGTGACTCCTCTCAGACCCCTCCCTTCATCCCGTCTGCACAGACCTGTTTGCAAATAAGGTCTCATTCAGAGATGCTGGAAGGACGTGAATTTTGGGAAGGGCAGTGTTCACCCCACCATATAGACCTTACTAGGCTGTGGCTCAGTACTTGGTTAACCCCCAGCGCTGTAACATGGGTTGAATGCTTATACGCGAACCTCACACCTTTTTATTTATTTTTATTTTTTTTGTATTTTCTGAAGTTGGAAATGGGGAGGCAGTCAGACAGACTCCTGCATGCGCCCGACCGGGATCCACCCGGCACGCCCACCAGGGGGTTGATGCCATCATCTGGGGCGTCGCTTTGTTGAGACCAGAGCCATTCTAGCACCTGAGGCAGAGGGCACAGAGCCATCCTCAGCGTCTGGGCCAACTCTGCTCCAATGGAGCCTCGGCTGCGGGAGGGGAAGAGAGAGACAGAGAGGAAGGAGAGGGGGAAGGGTGGAGAAGCAGATGGCCGCTTCTCCTGTGTGCCCTGGCCGGGAATCGAACCCGAGACTCCCGCACACCAGGCCGACGCTCTACCACTGAGGCAACCGGCCAGGGCCAATCTCACACCTTTTAAGAAAACTCAGCAGCCCTTTGAGGCTTCCAGGCTCTCGTTGGGGACTCCAAGGGACCCCAGTGACAAAGGGAACCCCCAGGGCCTGGCTGCCAGGTCGTCACAGCCTCTCGCGGCCCAGAGCACACCTGCATTTCTGTGCTCAGCTGTGCCCGCCCACCCTGGGCATTCATTGCAGGATGGAGAGAGAGAAATCTGTGCTCACCCCAAGATGCTTACCCACTCATCACCCATGTGCCTGTCATGGGAACCGAGCACGTTCCAAACGGTGACGTTTCAAAGATAAAAAAAAAATGGGAGGCCCTGGCTGGTTGGCTCAGTGGTAGAGCGTCAGCCTGGCGTGCGGGGGACCCGGGTTTGATTCCCGGCCAGGGCACACAGGAGAAGCGCCCATCTGCTTCTCCACCCCTCCTCCTCTCCTTCCTCTCTGTCTCTCTCTACCCCTCCCGCAGCCAAGGCTCCATTGGAGCAAAGATGGCCCGGGCGCTGGGGATGGCTCCTTGGCCTCTGCTCCAGGCGCTAGAGTGGCTCTGGTCGCAACAGAGCGACACCCTGGAGGGGCAGAGCATCACCCCCTGGTGGGCAGAGCATCGCCCCTGGTGGGCGTGCCGGGTGGATCCCTGTCGGGCGCATGCGGGAGTCTGTCTGACTGTCTCTCCCCGTTTCCAGCTTCAGAAAAGTACAAAAAAAAAAACAAATGGGAAAACTAGTTTTCATGCCTCTTAAAGCCAAGCTGAGGACTGCTCAGCACACGTTGATGTATTAATATTTTATCTTTGCTTGGTGGGTGCCTTGGAGCCAAAAACCTCACTGCGCCCGTGTGTGGCCTGCCCAGGTTGTCGCGCACCGGGAGGCGACAGGTGGTGTGAACGCTTCTTGTGAATGGCAGTTTCCGTGGAAACCGCCCGCTCTCCCCACCGGGTTCGTGGACCTTGTAGAACGGTGGTTAACAGCCCCGGGACAAGGAGAGAGCAGAGCGCCGTAAGGAACACGCAAAGACGTTCAAAGAAACGCATGCTGTTGGACATGTGGCGTCGTCACGGACGTAGGAGTGAGCTGGACAGAAGCCTGTGCCAACAAGGGTCCGGCTGTCCCCGCCGCTTGGCCAAAGCCACGCACGCGGAAAGGCAGCCAGCCAGCTGGGGGAGGGGGTCCTTCAGGGCCGTTTGCTTCAAACCTCAACTGCCTGTTTGCCTGCCGGGGTCCCTTCTCACCATGTTTGTCTTGCTACTTCTTAGCAGGTGGTCACCCATGAGAGGCGGCCCGCCCCCCCCCCCTCCGGCCGGGACGATGGAGGGTAAGAGCGTGGACCCCTCGCAGCCGCAGACGCAGCCACAGACGGACCTCAAGCTGGTGGCGCACCCGCGCGCCAAGAGCAAAGTGTGGAAGTACTTCGGCTTCGACACCAACGCGGAGGGCTGCATCCTGCAGTGGAAAAAGATCTACTGTCGTATCTGCATGTCCCAGATCGCCTACTCCGGAAACACCTCCAACCTCTCCTACCACCTGGAGAAGAACCACCCGGACGAGTTTTGTGAGTTTGTCAAGAGCAACACGGAGCAGATGCGCGAGGCCTTCGCCACCGCCTTCTCCAAGCTGAAGCCGGAGACCTCGCAGTTGGCCGCTGCCGCCGCCGCTCCAGACGCGCTGGGCGCCAAGGCCGGCCACGCCCACGGCCACGGCCACGAGGGGAAGCGGCAGCAGGAGCTGACGGCCGCCGTGCTGGCTCTCATCTGCGAGGGGCTGTACCCGGCGTCCATCGTGGACGAGCCGACCTTCCGCGCGCTGCTCAAGACGGCCGACCCCTGGTACGAGCTCCCCGCGCGCAAGTTCTTCTGCGCCAAGGCGCTGCCGGAGCGGTACGGCGCCGTCCGGGAGGCGGTGCTCAAGGAGCTGGCCGAGGCCACCTGGTGCGGCATCGCCACCGACCTGTGGAAGAGCCACACGCAGAACAGGACCTACGTCACGCTGGCCGCGCACTTCCTGGGCGCGGGGACGCCGGGCGGCCTGTCGCTGACCTCGCGCTGCCTCAAGACCTTCGAGGTGCCCGACGAGAACGCGGCCGAGACCATCACGCGCGTGCTCTACGAGGCGTTCATCGAGTGGGGCATCAGCGCCAAGGTGTCCGGCGCCACCACGGACGGCGGCAAGGAGGTGGTGAAGGCGTGCGCCCTGCTGGACATCGCGGCGCACATGCCCTGCCTGGGGCGCAGCTTCGACGCCGCCATCCAACAGGCCTTCCGGCTGCCCAAGCTGGGCGCGCTGCTGGCGCGCTGCCGGCGGCTGGTGGAGTACTTCCAGCAGTCCAGCGTGGCCACCTACCTGCTCTACGAGAAGCAGAAACAACAACAGCAGCCGGGCGGTGGCATGCTGGTCAGCGACCGCGTGTCCTGGTGGGGCGGCACGCTCGCCATGCTGCAGCGCCTGAGGGAACAGCAGTTCGCCATCGCGGGCGTCCTGGTGGAGGACAGCAACAACCACCACCTCATGCTGGAGGCGGCCGAGTGGGCCACCATCGAGGCGCTGGTGGAGCTCCTGCAGCCCTTCAAGCAGGTGGCCGACATGCTCTCCGCCTCCAAGCACCCCACCATCAGCATGGTCAAGCCGCTGTTGCACATGCTGGCCAGCAGCACGCTCAGCGTCAAGGAGACGGACGCCAAGGAGCTCAGCATGGCCAAGGAGGTGATCGCCAGGGAGCTGGCCCGGACCTACCAGGAGACGCCTGAGATCGACATGTTCCTCAACGTGGCCACCTTCCTGGATCCGCGCTACAAGAAGCTGCCCTTCCTGTCCGCCCTGGAGAGGCAGCAGGTGGAGAACAGGGTGGTGGAAGAGGCCAAGGGACTGCTGGACAAGGTGAAGGACGCGGGGTACCGCGCAGCGGCCACCACGGCGGAGGAGAGCGCCTACGCGCTGCCGGAGGAGCCCCCCGCGGCCAAGAAGCTGGCGCTGCCGTCCACTCCGCCGCCACCACCGCCGGCCAGCGTCATCAACAGCATGCTGGCCGAGATCTTCTGCCAGACCGGGGGCGCGGAGGACCAGGAGGAGTGGCACGCCCAGGTGGTGGAGGAGCTCAGCAACTTCAAGTCCCAGAAGGTGCTGGCACTCAACGAGGACCCGCTCAAGTGGTGGTCGGACCGGCTGGCGCTGTTCCCGCTGCTGCCCAAGGTCCTGCAGAAGTACTGGTGCGTGGCCTCGACCTGCGTGCCGCCCGAGCGCCTCTTCGGCTCGTCCGCCAACGTGGTCAGCGCCAAGCGGAACCGGCTGGCCCCGGCGCACGTCCACGAACAGGTCTTTCTCTACGAGAACGCCCGCAGCGGCAGCGGCAGCGGCAGCGGCGGCGGCGGGACCGTGGAGCCCGAGCCGGAAGACGAGGACGAAGGAGAGTGGGGTTTGGACCAGGACCAGGTGTTCACCTTCGGGGACGCCGTCCACACGGGCTTCTTCGCCGGCATCCGGGACGGCGGGTTTGTGTAGCGGTGGAGGAAGGGCCCCAGGAAGACGCACGTGTGGCCCCCAGGACTGGCCGCGTGGATGCTTCTCCAAGGAGGAGAAGGGGGACCCGCCCGTGTCCAAAGGAGCTTCTCTGTATGGGAGTCCCCTTGAGTCCCCCGAGTAAGGGACAAAAATGACACGTGAGAGTCCCCCCGACGGCTCCTTCCAGGGGCTGTGAAATGCTCACCTGCCCCAACACAGCGGGGACAGAGAGGGGACAGACAGGGCCCCCCACATTCATCCCGTCCCCGGCAGATCCCCGGGAAAAGTCGCCGCTGTGCGCAGAGGAGGGTGACAACCTGTCCTTCCGTTTCCCTCTCTCGCGCGCGTGGTCAGGGGCTCCCCGGGAAGGGAGGGCGCGTGGTTGGACCTGTGGATAAGTGGGAACCGCGCGTCCGGCGCGTGCGTGTGAGACCTGGCGCCAGAAGGCCCAGCTGTGAGGGGGTGAGGGACGCGTCCCGGGTGGGATTCAAGCTCTGCTGAGGGACCGCCCCCCCGTGTGAGCGCGCATTAAAGGTCCGGAAAGCGGTGTCCAGTGCCTGGTTTTGTGCCCCTCGCGCGCGTCCTTGCGGCCTCAACCTGGTTGGCACGGGTCCTGCTGAGCCTCCCGCTCCTTGTTGAGTCTCAGCGTCTAGAGATTATTGTTGTTACTGTTCTTCTGTTCGATGCTTGAAAAGTCTGGTTTCCCCAGAATCTCTCTTTTTTTTTTTTTTTTTTTTTGACATGAGGAAAAGACCCCCTTTTTGAGAGCCCTGGTTTTCTTTCTTTTTTTCTTTCCTTCCTTCCTTCCTTCCTTCCTTCCTTCCTTCCTTCCTCCTTCCTTCCTTCCTTCCTTCCTTCCTTTCCTTCCTTCCTTCCTTCCTTCCTTCTTCCTTCCTTCCTTCCTTCCTTCCTTCCTTCCTTCTTCCTTCCTTCCTTCCTTCCTTCCTTCCTTCCTTTCCTTCCTTCCTTCCTTCCTTCCTTCCTTCCTTTCCTTCCTTCCTTCCTTCCTTCCTTCCTTCTTTCCTTCCTTCCTTCCTTACTTCCTTCCTTCCTTCCTTCCTTCTTTCTTTCTCCCTCCCTCCCTCCCTTCCTTCCTTCCTTCCTTCCTTCCTCCCTCCCTCCCTCCCTCCCTCCCTCCCCACCTCCCTTCCTTCCTCTTTCTTTTTTCTTTTTCTTTTTCTCTTTCTTTCCCTTTTCTTTTTCTTTCTTTTTTTTTTTCTTTCTTTCTTTTTTTCTTCCTTTTTTTCCCTTTCTTTTTCCTTCCATCCTTTTCTCCCTCCTTCCCTTTCTTTAAATGAAAGGAGCCCTGGTTTCCTTCCTTCCTTCCTTCCTTTCTCTCTCTCTCTCTCTTTTTCTTTCTTTCTTTTTCTTTTCCTACCTTCTTCCTTCCTTCCCTCCCTCTCTCTTTCCCTCCCTCCTTCCCTTTCTTTAAATAAGAGGAGGGGAAATAGAGAGACAGACTCCTGTATGGACCTTGACAAGGATCCCAGCAACTCCTGTCTAGGGCCAATGCTTGGACCAATCAAGCTATTTTTAGTGCCTGAGGGCAAGTGCTTGAACTCATCGAGGCAGTGGCTGCAGGAGACGGAAGACAGAGAGGGAAGAGGAGAGAAGCAGATGGTCGCTTCTCCTGTGTGCCCTGAGCGGGGATTGAACCTGAAACTTCCACACGCCGGGCCAGCATTCTATCCATAAAGCAAACGAGCCAGGACCCTGAGAATCACTTTTAAGTATTGTAGTTGTGTCTTTTCAAGTGGCTCCCTCTCCCCCAAGGTATCACCATATGCGAGTCAGACGGTCCACGTGGTGAGGCGAGTGATGCTATGAAGACCCGTCAGCTCTTCGTGGTGCCCCGCCCGGGTCCCCAATGTCCCATGACGTCCCTCACCTTGCGGGTGGAAACGTGTGTGCATTTCGAGCTGGTCACTTCCCTGGGTGCTCCGAGCAGGGAGGCAGTTTTTATCTTTAACGTATCTGCCATCCTGGCTTCTAGAAAGTTGAGTGTGGAACACAAAGCAGTTGAAGCCATCGTCATGGTTGACTTAACACCCTCAGCTCCGAGTGTCCCAAGAACGGGCACCGGTTGGGGCGGGGGGGCACCAGCTTTAGCATCTGTCCCTTCTGCCCCTGGGCACCAGAGACTCAGGTGCCCCCCTCCCTGGTCTGCATCTTGTAGACGCACAAACAGGCTTATAAGCCCTTCCTGTCTGTTGGGAGGAAAATGCATGTTCCTTCCACCATTTTTTATTTTTTATTTTTCTGAAGCTGGAAATGGGGAGGCAGTCAGACAGACTTCCGCATGCGCCTGACCGGGATCCACCCGGCATACCCACCAGGGGTCGATGCTTTGCTCATCTGGGGCGTCGCTCTGTTGCAACCAGAGCCATCCTAGCGCCTGAGGCAGAGGCCACAGAGCTATCCTCAGCGCCCGGGACAACTTTGCTCCAATGGAGCCTCGTCTGTGGGAGGGGGAAGAGAGAGACAGAGAGGAAGGAGAGGGGGAGGGGTGGAGAAGCAGATGGGCGCTTCTCCTGTGTGCCCTGGCCAGGAATCGAACCGGGACTCCTGCACGCCAGGCCGACGCTCTACCACTGAGCCAACCAGCCAGGGCCCCCCCTTTTAAGGCCTCAAGTCTTGTCTTTGGTCATGTTTTTTGTATCGAAACTGGGAAATAGATGAACTCTTCATTCCCTGTCTGACTTGGGGTGTCCGTGACGCTGCAGCTTTGAGGAAAACCAGTCACGATAGACTTTTTTTTTTTCATTCATTCATTGGTTTAAGAGACGCATCCAGGCCTGACCTGTGGTGGCGCCGTGGATAAAGCGTCGACCTGGAACACTGAGGTCGCCGGTTCAAAACCCTGCACTTGTCCAGTCAAGGCACATATGGGAGTTGATGCTTCCTGCTCCTCCCCCCCTTCTCTCTGTCTCTCTCTCTCTCTCTGTCTCTCTTTCTCTCACTCTTTCTCCTCTCCAAAATGAATAAATACATAAATAAAAATTTAAAAAGAAATGCGTCCACTAAGAATGGGTGCAGAGACCAGGGGAATGGATTATCAACCCAAATGGGAGGTGACTGAGGACCCTAGGCAAGGACAGCCACTTCCCTTCCTTGTCCTTCTCTTGAGGAAACAAGGCAACCAGAGAAACAATGACACACACACACCTGCCCTCTCTCTGTGTGTGCCCGGTCATCGCTCTTCCTGGGTGGTGCTGGGGGGGGGGGGTGTTAGCAGCGGGAGGGCGGAGGTTGTTATTATACTTGATTTTATGCACACGTGGCTGAAGTTTACATGTTCTGCTGCCCCTGAAACTTTCTATAGCATTCTCTGTCACAAGTAAAAACCAGCGTTCACTGAAAAATAAAAGTGAGGAACAGACAGGCAACGCGTCTTCCGTGAGGTTTGTGAGAACAGCGAGCTACTTGGGAAGCCCTGCTTCAGGCGGGAGCCCAGATAGCGTCCCGATGAGGAGACCAAGGTGATACGGCTGTGTTTACAGGGGAAGGGACAGGGGACGGTGACATCCACAGCAGGGAGGCGTTGCTGTGGGTGCAGGTGACGTGACACGGTGACGCTGATTCTAAGCAATGTGTTTAATCTTTGGTCTTATAGCCGTCTGTCCGGTGGTCATGTACCTGCTGTCTGGTCACCTTTGCAAACAGCGCTTTGGGGACAGCAGGTTGCTTTATGCCCCGTGCGAAGGTCATTGGCCCTGTTTTAGCATCTAGAGGTTTGCGGCATCCAGTGTGCAAGAGACTTCTCTTATTGGGGTATTAACTTTGCACTGCCCCCTCAACATTGTGTGTTTCTATTCTATTCTATAATATCCTATCCTATCCTATCCTATCCTATTCTTGACCACTCCTATTCTATTCTATTCTATTCTATTCTATTCTATTCTATTCTATTCTATTCTAACTTTAACCACTCTATTCTATCCTATCCTATCCTATTCTATTCTTGACCACTCCTATTCTATTCTATTCTAACTTTAACCACTCTATTCTATCCTATCCTATCCTATCCTATCCTATCCTATTCTTGACCACTACTATTCTATTCTATTCTATTCTGTTCTATTAACTTTGACCACTCTATTCTATTCTATCCTATCCTATCCTATCCTATCCTATCCTATCCGTGACCACTCCTATTCTATTGTATTCTATTGTATTCTATTCTATTAACTTTGACCACTCTATTCTATCCTATCCTATCCTATCCTATCCTATCCTATCCTATCCTATCCTATCCTATTCTTGCCCACTCCTATTCTATTCTATTCTGTTGTATCCTATTTTTGACCACTCCTATTCTATTCTATTCTATTCTATTCTATTCTATTCTATCCTATTAACTTTGACCACTCTATTCTATTCTATCCTATTCTATTCTATCCTATTAACTTTGACCACTCTATTCTATTCTATTCTATTCTATTCTATCCTATTAACTTTGACCACTCTATTCTATTCTATCCTATCCTATCCTATCCTATCCTATTCTATTCTTCTTTGACCACTCTATTCTATTCTATTCTATTCTATTCTATCCTATCCTATCCTATCCTATCCTATCCTATCCTATTCTATTTTGAGGGGGATCCAATTGCTTTATGCTCAGGGTCCCCTCCGGGAGTGTGCATATATTTTCATGAGTCCACAGTTCCCAAGAAGGCGTAGTCTCCTGCGCACACCATCCCACCAGTCCGCTTTGGGGACAGCAGGTTGCTTTATGCCCTGTGGGAAGGTCATTGGCCCTGTTTTAGCATCTAGAGGTTTGCGGCATCCAGTGTGCAAGAGACTTCTCTTATTGGGGTATTAACTTTGCACTGCCCCCTCAACATTGTGTGTTTCTATTCTATTCTATAATATCCTATCCTATCCTATCCTATCCTATTCTTGACCACTCCTATTCTATTCTATTCTATTCTAACTTTGACCACTCTATCCTATCCTATCCTATCCTATCCTATCCTATCCTATCCTATCCTATTCTTGACCACTCTTATTCTATTCTATTCTATTCTATTCTATTCTATTCTAAACTTTGACCACTTCTATTCTATTCTATTCTATTCTATTCTATCCTATCCTATCCTATCCTATCCTATCCTATCCTATCCCATTCTTGACCACTCCTATTCTATTCTATTCTGTTGTATCCTATTATCTTTGACCACTCCTATTCTATTCTATTCTGTTTTCTATTCTATTCCATCCTATTAACTTTGACCACTCTATTCTATTCTATTCTATTCTATTCTATTCTATTCTATTCTATTCTATTATCTTTGACCACTCTATTCTATTCTATTCTATTTTGCTTTATGCTCAGGGTCCCCTCCGTGAGTGTGCATATGTTTCCATGAGTGTGCATGTTTGTACCATATTTCCCCACGTATATAAGACGTTCCCACATTTAAAGACGCACCTTACTTTTGGGGGGTGCCTGAAATTTGAAAGAAAAAAATGCGTGACGTAAAGTGATCGAACTCCAGTTTGATTCATCATGACATTCATACGAACTCCTCGTCACGGCCAAAACTCCCCTCCACAAGAATGTCCTCGTCTGTGTCTGATGACCAGTCACTGTCTTCACAGATTGTCTCGTCCTCAGTTCCATCTGTGGCATTGGAAACGCCACCGCCGCTGTATGAGACGTACCTTGTTTTTAGACCCCAGATAGTTCCATAGAATGTGTTTCTTTTACATGGGGAGATACAGTAACAAAGTTGATACTTTACAGCCATTTTCTTTTTTTTTGTATTTTTCTGAAGCTGGAAACGGGGAGAGACAGTCAGACAGACTTCCGCTTGCGCCCGATCGGGATCCACCCAGCACGCCCACCAGGGGGCGACGCTCTGCCCACCAGGGGGCGATGCTCTGCCCCTCTGGGGCGTCGCTCTGCTGCGACCAGAGCCACTCTAGCACCTGGGGCAGAGGCCAAGGAGCCATCCTCAGCACCCGGGCAATCCTTGCTCCAATGGAGCCTTGGCTGCAGGAGGGGAAGAGAGAGACAGAGAGGAAGGAGGGGGGGGTGGAGAAGCAGATGGGCGCCTCTCCTGTGTGCCCTGGCCGGGAATTGAACCCGGGACTTCTGCACGCCAGGCCGACGCTGTACCACTGAGCCAACCGGCCAGGGCCTTTTACAGCCATTTTTTACATTCACACACACACACACTCTGGGACCCTCCACCGTGAGTGCCGTCCGCCGCCACAGGGGACGTTTGTGACAACAGACAGCCCCACGCTGACATTGTTGTCTCCCCGAGTCCACAGTTCCCAAGAGGGCTCAGCCTCCGCGTTGTCCACTCGGGGGGGGGGGGGCTTTGGACCAGCCTGTGATGACAGGTGTCCGTCACTGTGGTGTGACCCAGAGTAGGGTCGCCGTCCTGAGCATTCCCGTTGCTCTCTGTCTCCCTGCACCCCTCCCGCCCCCCAAACCCCAGGTCGTGGTGGGTCTTTCTACTGTGTGTATAGACTCTGCCTCTTCCGGAATGTCACGGAGTCAGGATCACACGGTGTGTTGGCTTCATCAGATTAGCCTTTTTCTCTTTAATTATGTGAATTTCAGGCTCCTCAGTGCAGAGGGAACTTTTGTTGGGAAACTTGGCTTCATTTTCTTCTTGTTCCTACGTGACGCAATGACTTGGCCCACGGAGGGCCTCATGTAGCCGGGAGCCTGGCTTCCCGCTGACTACCGCCAGCACCTAGCAAGCGTGAACGCTTTGACACCTTCTGGTGATTGTGCCTGTCCGCTAGGGTGGGCCCCCAGCCCAGAAATCTGGTGGAATGTTACCCTGAAAGTATCTGCTTTAGACAAGCTGAGCGTTTACGTCTGTGTAGAACGCTGAGCAAAGCCGCCCGCCCGCCGTGGTGTAGGTGGGTCGCGTCTGATCAGTCGAAGGTCGTCCCGAGTGAAAAAGACAGAGGTCCCTGGAGGAAGAGGAGGTGGCACCTACAGACGGACCTGGAGACTTGGGCTGAAAAGTCAGCCCTTCCCCGGGGTCTCCTGCTTGGGGGTCTGCGGATTTTGGGGCTTGCTGATCAATACGACGGAGCGAGCCCGTTTCTTACAATAAATTTCTCCCTCTTTAATACAGTGTGTCCGTAAAGTCATGGTGCACTTCTGACCTGTCACAGGAAAGCAACAGAAGACGATAGAAATGTGAAATCTGCACCAAATCAAAGGAAAACCCTCCCAGTTTCTGTAGGATGATGTGGCAGCATGCGCAGAGGATGACGTCACACCGTGTATACAGCGGAGCAGCCCACGGCCATGCCAGTCGAGATGTGGACGGTACAGAGGAAAGTTCAGTGTGTTCTGTGGCTCGCTCAATTCGAATCTGTGAGCAAAGTGCAACGTGAATATCGGCGCGTTTATAACAAAGCGCCACCACATGGGAATAACATGACTCGGTGGGATAAGCAGTTGAAGGAAACCGCAGTTTGGTGGAGAAACCCCGTTCTGGTAGGCCATCAGTCAGTGACGAGTCTGTAGAGGCTATACGGGATAGCTACCTAAGGAGCCCTAAAAAATCTGTGCGTGAGCCCACATCGAACTGCACTGAATAGGTATGAAACTGGGAGAGTTTTCCTTTTATTTGGTGTAGATTTCACATTTCTGTCGTCTTTTGTTGCTTTCCTGTGACCGGTCAAAAGTGCACCATGACTACGGACACACTGTATACATCCTGGGGGTACAGCTGTAACTCCGTACCTGTCCGTATGGGCTCAATGCAGCAGAGAGAACCAGCTGTGTCCCCAGCCCTCCCTCCGTATTTGATGAACTACCCCGGGGCGTGGACACATCAACTATTCAAACAGAAGCCAAAAACCAAACAGACCAATAAACCCCCCTAAAACCACAGATGTTTTCAAAACTCCTGGAGCAAAACCCACAAGGCAAAGACATCTTTGTTTTTCTTCTTCATTTCTTTCTCTTTTCTTTTTAAAGAAGGCTGTGTGGTGTGACTTCCACGTGTGATTGTTTATTTCTTGTTGAGTTGTTTTATTATTATTTTTTTTTAAAAGACTTTTCCTGGGAGGTCACTGGAGATGCACACGGGCTTTGAAGACACGCGTGTCCTCGTCACATCTGTCTTCTTCCAACAGGAACGCCTTGTAAGGCTGTGCGTCCCATCCAGATGCCGGACAGGGAGGCTTGCTTGTCCAGTTCCCAGTGACGAGCCTGTGCTGGTCCTGTGATTATTTGTAGACGACGCCGCCGCCCCCGGTCACTGTGCGAGTTCCCGTCACAGCGAGGACGCAGAGGGCTCTGTCCCCGCTGCTGGTCCCATCTCTCCCTCCCCCCCCCCCCCACACACACACATCACCCTGGCAACCGCTAATCCCAACTCCGCTTTATCCATCTTCTGCCGTTTCAACAATGTCCTCTCCACGGAGCCCTACACAATGGGCCCCTTTTCAAGTCGGTCCGGCGTGACTTCCCCAAGGGACAATGTCAGGGTGGCTTTCCCTTAAATGACCCCCCCTTCCCCCGTAGGATGTCTTCATGGACAAGGACAGTCAGACTCAGACTGGAGAGCTTTCTGTTATCAACGAGGGTGCAGTGACATTTTCTCTTTCATTCATGTTTTTTTGTATTTTCCCTCCCGTCCCCCCACCACCCCCGTGACCTCGGACAGCCTGCTCTCTGGTCTGGGAGTCTGTCTCTGTTGCTTCTTAACTTTCTTTGATCCTATTAGAACGTAAGCTTTTCATAGAAAATTCACTAAGTATGTGAGCGTCCAATTTTTTTCCCCCCCTGGGGAGGACCATCGCCCCACCCCCTGCTATTGTACCTGATGGATGAAACAACTAACTAAGTTCCTTTGCATTGATGGGTTCTTCAATTACAAGTGAGTTTCAACATCGTTCTGTGTATCTAAATTGTATCTGACAGCTGTGTGAATTCCTCCTTCACTTCCTTTGTCTATTATTATTGGGAGATGGGGGAGTTGTTACATGTTTTCCAATTATTTGAGAAGGTTCTCTTTATATACAAACAATGTATCCTTTCTTTCATCCTGACATTCTGTTATGTTGGTATTATTTCAGTCCATTTTGGTGCTAGAGAACCAATTATTTTTATTTATTTTTTTGTTGTGCTGAGTAGTGTAGAATTTCTTGTTTATTTGCTGGGTTTTGTTTTAAAAGAGTTTTTTTTTTTAAAAAAATGCTTTTCTTTGGAGGTCATTTTAGATGCGCATGGTTTCTCATTTTCCTTAGAAATGTCTTTGTCATGAGCTCATCCGTGAATAACAAAACAGAACAAAGCAAAAAAAACAAACAGAAAACCCTCAAAACAAAAAACAACCATCCACATTTTCTTCTACTCTTAAGATGGACTTCTTATGGATGTTAACCTTTGGGCCACGTCTTATTGTGGTGGGGTTGTCAGTGAGCAAAGTCTACACAGAGCTGTTGTTTTATCATTTCCCCAAATGCCGGGTCAGCACCGAGGCCCAAGGTCAACTTCGCAAGTTAGATTCTTAAGTAAGAACCAGCCTGACCAGGCGGTGGCGCAGTGGATAGAGCATCAGACTGGGACACAGAGGACCCAGGTTGGAGACCCCGAGGTCGCCGGCTTGAGCGCGGGCTCATCTGGTTTGAGCAAAAGCTCATCAGCTTGGTCCGAAGGTCACTGGCTCAAGCAAGGGGTCACTCGGTCTGCTGTAGCCCCACGGTCAAGGCACATATGAGAGAGCAGTCAATGAACAACTAAGGTGTCACAATGAAAAACTGATGATTGATGCTTCACATCTCTCTCCATTCCTGTCTGTCCCTATCTGTCCCTCTCTCTGACTCTCTCTCTGTCTCTGTAATAAATAAAAAAATCTGAAGGCATTCTTCACCATAGCTGCACAGAGCCCTGCACACATTGTGGCCCCGGGTGTGTGTCTATTCCCATAGGGGGCGCTGTTTGCCTTTTTCACTTAATCGAGAGGCGTGGCTCTCCAGCGAGAAATCGGGGGGGCGCATAAATAGCTTTGCGTTACCTGTGGGTCCCATGAGGCTGCGTGATTGAGCTGGTGTGGCTTGGGGGACTGAACACCTGTTCTGAAGGGTCTCCCGGTAACGTCCGTCCCCGACCTCGATTTCCAGAGAGTTGATGATTAGATAAGATAGAATTTAGATACACAGAACGATGTTGACACTCACTTGTCATTGAAGAACCCATCAATGCAAAGGATGCGCTCTGAAGATCGTTGCTTTTCAGGGCTCACCACAGACTATACCTACCTAGCAACGAGTCTGGGGTGAACCCCCCCCCCCGATAAGGGACACCCTAGGCTCAGAGAACAGAGGGTCAAAGTCCAGATGCTTAGAGAGACCCCCACACACACATATTCTCTTGCAGCCAGGATTTTTGGGAAGCGTGGATGGCGTCCGTGATAGACTGTGGAAAAGCTCACGGGGATGTACCCACCCACCTAGGAAACTTCCTGCAGCTGGGCTGGTGTATCCTTGCACCTGTGTGTGTGCATGTGTGCGTGTGTAATTGTTAGGGTTTGAATCATGCCCCCCAGAACAAGCTATGATGCCCTGTGAGCCTTCATTCAGGCTGTGACCACTCAGGACACTGTCACAGCCACACCCCTCACAGCGGGGAGCTATTCAAGCGGAACCTCATCTGTGAAAGCAATGCCACCCGCAGTGGATAAAGCGTCAACCTGGAAATGCTGAGGTCACCGGTTCAAAACCCTGGGCTTGCCTGGTCAAGGCACATATGGGAGTTGATGCTTCCAGCTCCTCCCCCCTTCTCTCTCTCTGTCTCTCCTCTCTCTCTCTCTCTCTCTCTCCTCTCTAAAATGAATAAATTAAAAAAAAAAAAAAAAAAAAAGAAAGCAATGCCACCATCCATCCCATCGGCACCTGGCTTTTCCCCGGGGTGGGGGTGGGGGCAGGGAAGCGGGGGTTACACCCTGGTGGACGTGTCCTCCGGTCCCGACCCCAACTCGGCTTTTTCTTCTTTCCCTCCTGCAGCCCTCCCCCGACAGCCGGACCGCGTCGCCGTGGTGACAGGGGGCACCGAGGGCATCGGCTACGCCACCTGCAGACACCTGGCGCGGCTGGGCGTGCACGTGATCATAGGTGATGCTCCTGACCCCCCCCCCCATCCGGGGCTGTGTTTCGAAGCTGGCGTGAGGGTCACGGGCGCGGGCGGCTCGGTGGGAAGGAACAGTGATTTTTCCCGGAGACGGAACGGGTGCGGGAGATGCTGGCACTGACTTAGGTCAAGGACAGAAGGGGACAGGAGACAGGTTGGGGGGGGGGCCCTTCTGGACACGCACAGGGCTCTGCTTTCACTGCTGGCCTATGTTGTGTGCGATTTGCTAGGACCAAGCACAACAGGAAATCGGAAACCCTTTGCCGGAGCTGATACACCAACCAGTGCCGTAGACAGAGAACTTTAAATAGCAGATGATTATGTCCCCCGGTTTTGGGGGGCTGGAGTCTGAGCCCCGGGTGCGGGCAGGGCTGGGTCCCCCCGAGGCCTCTCTCCTGTGCGTGCGGACAGCCGCCTCCTCTCCGGGTCCTCACACGGCCGTCCCTCTGTGTGTGTCTGTGTCTCCTCCCCGGGTCCTCACACGGCCGTCCCTCTGTGTGTGTCTGTGTCTCCTCCCCGGGTCCTCACACGGCCGTCCCTCTGTGTGTATCTGTGTCCTCACCTCCCTGGGTCCTCACACGGCCGTCCCTCTGTGTGTATCTGTGTCCTCACCTCCCTGGGTCCTCACACGGCCGTCCCTCTGTGTGTGTCTGTGTCTCCTCCCCGGGTCCTCACACGGCCGTCCCTCTGTGTGTGTGTCTCCTCCCTGGGTCCTCACACGGCCGTCCCTCTGTGTGTGTGTCTCCTCCCTGGGTCCTCACACGGCCATCCCTCTGTGTGTGTGTCTGTGTCTCCTCCCCGGGTCCTCACACGGCCGTCCCTCTGTGTGTGTCCGTGTCTCCTCCCCGGGTCCTCACACGGCCGTCCCTCTGTGTGTATCTGCGTCTCCTCCCCGGGTCCTCACACGGCCGTCCCTCTGTGTGTGTCTGTGTCTCCTCCCCGGGTCCTCACACGGCCGTCCCTCTGTGTGTATCTGCGTCTCCTCCCCGGGTCCTCACACGGCCGTCCCTCTGTGTGTGTCTGTGTCTCCTCCCCGGGTCCTCACACGGCCGTCCCTCCTTTCCCACCGAGCCCCTAATGCCCGCGTCTCCCCTGTCCTGTGGGGTCACAGGGTCGACCCTCCCACCCTCTGCAGCAGGAGTACCCTCCTAGCTCCTCCTTGCCACTCGGAGGAGGTAACTTTATATCTGCTGACGGGCGCAGTTCTTCATGGGGCATAGCGGTTTGACTGAAGGTTGTTCATTGATTGCTTTCTCATACGTGCCTTGACCGGGGGCTACAGCAGACAGAGTGACCCCTTGCTCAAGCCAGCGACCTTGGGACCAAGCTGGTGAGCTTTTGCTCAAACCAGATGAGCCCGCGCTCAAGCTGGCGACCTCAGGGTCTCAAACCTGGGTCCTCTGCATCCCAGTCCGACGCTCTATCCACTGCGCCACCGCCTGGTCAGGCCATACATTTTCTTTTTACTGGGTACATTCTACTTTGTGATGTGTGTCTTTTTTTGTTTTTTTTTTTGTCTTTTTTTCTTCTTTTTCTAACTCTTGTAAACACTCTTTTGGTTTGGAAAGGGCATCCCGTAGATTAATTGCGGGCACCCGTCAAGGACCTGGAATAGATCACACCAGGGAAAAGGCCGGGGAAGGGCTTAGCTTGTTGGTTGGGAGGCGGAAATGGAATAAGGTATATGGGAACAGCCCGCAAAATGGTGTTAAAAAGGGAGGAAAAGCCTGACCAGGCGGTGGTGCAGTGGACAGAGCATCAGAAGCTGCATTAGGGGCTCGGTGGGAAAGGAGACGCGGGCATTAGGGGCTCGGTGGGAAAGGAGGGACGGCCGTGTGAGGACCCGGGGAGGAGACACGGACACACACACAGAGGGACGGCCGTGTGAGGACCCGGGGAGGTGACACAAACACACACAGAGGGACGGCCGTGTGAGGACCCGGGGAGGAGACACAGACACACACACAGAGGGACGGCCGTGTGAGAACCCAGGGAGGTGAGGACACAGATACACACAGAGGGACGGCCGTGTGAGGACCCAGGGAGGAGACACAGACACACACAGAGGGACGGCCGTGTGAGGACCCAGGGAGGAGACACAGACACACACAGAGGGACAGTCGTGTGAGGACTCAGGGAGGAGACACAGACACACACAGAGGGACGGCCGTGTGAGGACCCGGGGAGGAGACACAGACACACACAGAGGGACAGTCGTGTGAGGACCCAGGGAGGAGACACAGACACACACAGAGGGATGGCCATGTGAGGACCCGGGGAGGAGACACAGACACACACAGAGGGACGGCCGTGTGAGGACCCAGGGAGGAGACACAGACACACACAGAGGGACGGCCGTGTGAGGACCCAGGGAGGAGACACAGACACACGCACAGGGACGGCCGTGTGAGGACCCAGGGAGGAGACACAGACACACACAGATGCAGTGGACAGAGCATCAGACATCAAAATCATGTCACGCTTTGCAACATCCGATCCGTTTACATTTAAGGAAATGTTTGGTACATACGTAGTTATGTACCATGTTATTATTGAGATATATATTTATATATAATTTTTATTGATTTTTTATTGATATATAATTTTTATTGACAAATATATATTGATATTTTATTGATATTTTTATTGATATATAATTTTATTGATATTCTTATTGATATATATAATTTTATTGATGCTTCCTGCTCCTCCCCCTTCTCTGTCTCTCTCTCTCACTCCTCTCTCTAAAAAAAAAAAATCAATAAATAAAATATTTTACCGGCCCTGGCCGGTTGGCTCAGTGGTAGAGCGTTGGCCTGGCGTACAGAAGTCCCGGGTTCGATTCCCGGCCAGGGCACACAAGAGAAGCGGTGCGATTGGCCCATCATGAAAGCTGGAACGCCCACTAGTGGGCGGTAGGGACCAGGTTGACCAGCACTGCAAAAGTGGGCGGTTTTTATAAAAAGTTTGACGACCCCTGCCACCGTCCTTCTAGACCAGGATTCTCAGAGCCACACCCATGAGTGGGTTTCTACGGGGGTCGCCCGTCACAGAATGAGAAGAAACTGACCCCTTCGCGCCGGCGACCCAGGCTTCCACGCACCTGTGTCCTGTGTCTGACCCGGGCGACGGCCCCCTCCTTCCTCCCAGCGGGGCGGGCGTTCCCGGCCCGGCAGCTGGTTCTGAAATAACAACATCTGGAGCTATTTAAAAAACCACCCAGCAGGTTCCCAAAACAGCCCGTGCCACCTGCCCTGCTCAGAAGATGCTGACCGCGCGGGGGAGCGATCTGACGTTTATACCACTTAACGGGCAATGAAAAAAATAAAACAAGAAGAACCAACTCTTGGCGTTTGCAATAGTGTGATTGGACCCAGACGGAGTTCAGTTACCCTAATGACATATAATCAGACCCAAAAATGCATACTTTTTTTTTAATCATTCTGTCAAATTTTCTCTTAATTTTTTTTTTTTTTGGTATTTTATATATTTTTTTTCCATTTTTTTCCTTTTTGTATTTTTCTGAAGCTGGAAACAGGGAGGCAGTCAGACAGACTCCCACATGCGCCTGACCGGGATCCACCCGGCACGCCCACCAGGGGGCGATGCTCTGCCCATCTGGGGCGTTGCTCTGTTGCAACCAGAGCCATTCTAGCACCTGAGGCAGAGGCCATGGAGCCATCCCCAGCGCCCGGGCCATCTTTGCTCCAATGGAGCCTCGGCTGCGGGAGAGGAAGGAGAGGGGGAGGGGTGGAGAAGCAGATGGGTGCTTCTCCTGTGTACCCTGGCCAGGAATCGAACCCGGGACTCCTGCACGCCAGGCCGACGCTCTACCACTGAGCCAACTGGCCAGGGCCTGGGCTCCCCACGTTCTTAACGCTACCGGGCGCCTCCCCTCATTGGAATCAACAAAAACTGCAACGTCAGAGAAGTGCCCACACTTTGCCCGTCTGGGCCAAAAGAACTCAGGTCCGAAGTGGGTAAATCGGCTTGAGCCAGACAGCAGACGACGCAGAAACATAAACAGCCCTTCTCGGAACAACGTCCTGGGCACCTGGGGTCGTGGCCGCCTACGATCTTGTCAGTCATTGTGTTTATTCTTTTCTTTTTTTTTTCTTTCTAGCTGGAAACGACGAGGCCAAAGCCAGAGACGTGGTGAGGAGGATACAAGAAGAGACTCTGAATGACAAAGGTACGGTCCAAGGCCCTGTGGCCACCGTATTTTCGTGATTCCGCCAGCGGAGGTCATCACAGCACCACAGACGCCGTGACACGGCACAGGCTGGTGCACGTGGCCTTGGGGGTTGGTCTGCTTCTTGTACGAGAGTCCGCGGAGGGATGTTTGCAGGACATCTTGCAAAACCTGGATGAATTTCTCTTAAGAAAAATGTTGGCTTCAGGAGTCACCCGCCAGGACTCGGTTATGTTAGACATGTAATCAGGGAGATAGCAAAGGTTCGCCGGGGGTCTGCGTGTGGCCGTTTAGAAAGTCCAAGCGCGTTGAACGGAGACGGCAAAAACAGCCCTGACTTGCGGCAGGAAGGAATGTTCTAGAACAGTGGTTCTCAACCTTTCTCATGCCGTGACCCTGCAATACAGTTCCTCATGTGGCAGTGACCCCAAACCAAAAAATAATTTTGGTGGCTACTTCATCACTGTCATTTTGCTACAGTTACGATTCGGAATGTAAATACCTGATAGGCATGATGTATTTTCCGATGGCTTTAGGCGACCCCACCCACAGGTTGAGAACCGCTGCTCTAGAAGGCCCTGTGTGAGTCTCCTGTCTCTGTGGAGAGCCTGCCTTCCCGTGCAGAATGGTTAAACGTTCGTGGCAGCTTCTCCGTTCCGGGGGGAGGGGGCCCCACCGGGGATCGCGGAAGGAAGTCATGGTCACCTTTGGGAGCACGGACGTCCTGCTTGTCTCAACTGCTGTGACATTTCGGCCGCTCGCCTGCCCCCGTCTGTTGCTTTCTGTGAAGTCACGTGAACTCGGTCCTTGAATCGGTGCCTGTGGGGCTGTCTGTGCCAGCGGATACTCCGTCCTGTGGGCACAGCGCTAAGCTGCTCACCTCCAGCCCGTCTCCACCCTTCAGGCCTTAGACCCCTTTCTTGACCGCTGCCCCCCCCCCCCCGCCCGCCCCAGCGTCTGTGTGGAAGCTTGTCCGTGCGTCTTTGGCGACGGCGGAGGTGGGGTGGCCGGCTCTGTCCGGAACCCTCTGCTTCTCAGAGCAGGACGGGCAGAGGACCTGGTGGTGGTGACCGGGTCCCAGGCTTAGCCTGGCCCGGGAGTGGACAGAGCTGGGGACAGAGTGTCTCAGGGGTGCCGAGCGGGAACACCCATGGCTGGTGGCCTCCACGTGCAGAGTGAGGGAGATGGTCTGAACGGTGGGCGTGGGGAGCTGTGGGCTCAGCCCGTGTGGCCATCCGTGGTCACCTCTACGGGGAGGCTGGGAGCAGAGCCACCGTGGAGGTGGGTCCTCCGCTGTGCACACACCGTCCCACCAGTCCGCTCTGTAACGTAGTTAACTGCGCACACCGTCCCACCAGTCAGCTTTGTAACATAGTTTCCTGTGCGCACACCGTCCCACCAGTCCGCTCTGTAACATAGTTTCCCGCGCGCACCGTCCCACCAGTCAGCTTTGTAACATAGTTTCCTGTGCGCACACCGTCCCACCAGTCCGCTCTGTAACCATAGTCTCCTGCACACACGTCCCACCAGTCCGCTCTGTAACGCAGTCTCCCACGCACACCGTCCCACCAGTCCGCTCTGTAACATAGTTTCCCGCGCACACCGTCCCGCCAGTCCGCTCTGTAACGCAGTCTCCCACGCACACCGTCCCACCAGTCCGCTCTGTAACGTAGTTTCCTGCACACACGTCCCACCAATCCGCTTTGTAACAGTTTCCTGCGCACACTGTCCCACCAATCCGCTTTGTAACATAGTTTCCTGTGCACACCGTCCCACCAATCCACTTTGTAACAGTTTCCTGCACACACCGTCCCACCAATCTGCTTTGTAACAGTTTCCTGCGCACACCGTCCCACCAATCCGCTTTGTAACAGTTTCCTGTGCGTACCATCCCACCAAGCCGCTTTGTAACATAGTTTCCTGCGCACACGTCCCACCAATCTGCTTTGTAACATAGTTTCCTGCGCAGACTGTCCCACCAATCCGCTTTGTAACATAGTTTCCTGAGCACACCATCCCACCAATCCGCTTTGTAACATAGTTTCCTGTGCGTACCATCCCACCAAGCCGCGTTGTAACGTACTCTCCTGCGCACTCGTCCCACCAATCCCCTCTGTAACGTAGTCTCCTGCGCACCCCATCCCACCAATCCGCTTTGTAACGTAGTCTCCCGCGCACACCATCCCACCAATCCGCTTTGTAACAGTTTCCTGTGCGTACCATCCCACCAAGCCGCTTTGTAACATAGTTTCCTGCGCACACGTCCCACCAATCCGCTTTGTAACATAGTTTCCTGCGCAGACCGTCCCACCAATCCGCTTTGTAACAGTTTCCTGCGCACACCGTCCCACCAGTCCGCTTTGTAACATAGTTTCCTGCGCACACCGTCCCACCAGTCCGCTTTGTAACATAATTTCCTGCGCACACCGTCCCACCAATCCGCTTTGTAACGCAGTCCCCTGCGCACACCGTCCCACCAGTGTGCTCTGTAACGTCGTCTCCTGCACACACCATCCCACCAGTCCGCTTTGTAACGTCGTCTCCCGTTCGCGGACCCCACGCTGAAGGAGCGTTGCGTTTGTGCCCGACATCTGGAAATTCGGTTCGTAGGGGCTCCACGGGAGCATGTCCATTCTCGGGGGGCGGGGCGGGCGTCACGTGAAAGACGCAGTTTCTGGACAGGTCGGGGCAGAATGGAGTCCCCGAGGGGCACCGTCTCATTGGGGCGTCCACGTCCGAGCTCGCCGCCCGCCCCCAGAGTCGAGGTCCAGCCAGCCACGGGGAACCCATCCATGAGGGCACAGAACCCACAGCAGCAGCTGGGATGGACCTGTGTCCCTGTCCCTTGGTGCACTGGCCCTTTGTTCCTCCCGGGACGTCTGTTCTAAGCTCGCCGGACCCTGTGTCCACTCTGACCACCCGCCCATGGGGCCACAGAGATGCTCCTCACCGAGTCACCTGCTGGAGTCTCTGAGAGGGACCCTTGTCCATCCACACTGTCGTCCCCTTGGTCACCCAGCTGGGTCAGGGTCACAGGGAGACTGGGCAATCCTAGCTCTGTGGATTCTGTTTATTATTGCTTTGAGCAGATGTCCTGACGACCTTTAGCGTCGATGACCCTCAAGGATGCCACCATTCCTAAACGGCCAGTCTGGCCGGGCAGCTGACGCTGTGTTTCAGGGTGAGGATGGGAGGATCTGACCTCTCTACGAGGCATCAGGCTCTCAGGATGACACATTCAGGGTCATCGTCAGGAATCTCCACGTCCCAACCCCTGGACGTTCTCCGGGGAGGAGCTGCTTACCCGGTCCTCACTCACGTGTCTGCGGTAACCGGTGCGGAATGACCCGCTGATGAAACCTCTTGTATTTGGGGCGAGTCCTCTCGCCAACTCTTACCAAATACTCGGAAGATTTAAATTTAAGTGAAACACACACACACACACACAAACAATGAAGAAAAGACAAAGCCAGTTTCACGCTCTCAGGGGGGCACGGGCAGTGATTCACGTTACGCTAAAAGCCCTCAGACTATTTTTAAACACGAAAGAGTACTATTTCCTTAAAATATATATATAGTAAAGAAACGGATGGATTCTGTTCAACCTGGTTTACCCTAAATCCCAGCTGCTGTTCCGCTGGAAATGTGCTGTGTGTCCTCTTTGATTCTATTTTATTTTTTCATTTAAAATTTTACTGGGCGCCTGACCAGGCAGTGGCGCAGTGGATAGAGCGTCGGACTGGGACATGGAGGACCCAGGTTCGAGACCCCCGAGGTCGCCAACTTGAGTGCGGGCTCATCTGGTTTGAGCAAAAAAGCTCACCAGCTTGGACCCAAGGTCGCTGGCTGGAGCAAGGGGTCACTCGGTCTGCTGTAGCCTCCCAGTCAAGGCACATATGAGAAAGCAATCAATGAACAACTAAGGTGTCGCAACAAAAAACTGATGATTGATGCTTCTCATCTCTCTCCCTTCCTGTGTGTGTGTCCCTGTCTGTCCCTCTCTCTGACTCTCTCTCTGTCCCTGTAAAAAATATAAAAAATAAATAAAAAATCAATAAAATAAAATTTTACTTGGCCACTGCAGTCGGCGCAGAATATTAGATTAGTGTCAGCCATGCAGCATAGCGGTTAGACATTCCTATCACTTATGAGGTGTCTCCACCCCTCCCCCCAATATATCTCTACCCACCTGGCAACCCCCCCCCCACCCCCAGTGATGACAATATTATTGATTTGTTCTCGGTCTGTCATTTATTTTATTTTAAAATTGCTTGTCTGTACTCATTTTCTCTCTCTATTTCCAGTTACCGCTGACATTTAGAATTTTGTCAGAGTCCGGGCACATGCCTTCAGCGGACTGGATGTGTCTATAAGTGACAGAGCTGTCCCCCCCCTCCCCCTCCCCTCAGGGGGACAAGCCAGGAACTTACCGAGAGGCTGGAGGCAGACAGGTGACTTCCCGCGGGTCACCTGCAGGGTTAGAAAGTCACCATGTCCTTTCCGCCACGGCGCGCGGAAGCGAGTCCACGGCCAGCCGCGCTCTCTTAAAACTTAATCAGCCGTGACGTCCCTCGAGGCCTCCCTTTGTGCAGGGCGAGGGGAGGCCATTTCCCAGGGTTGTAACGATCTGTCCGCCGACCTTCAGAGGCGCCCTCAAGGTGAGCCCCGTGAGACAGGTGATCGCCTCCTCTGCTGAGCCTCCCCCTCTCAATGCACCCACGGGATGGATTTTTTTTTAAAACACCGCACAGGGATGTATTTCATTCTGCCTGCTACACCCTCCTGCCCACTCCACCAAATACTTCATGGAATAATTTCACCCCTCCCTCATGACACCATTAGTGCTTTTGCTTTTTTTTTTTTTTACATGTAGGCTCAATTTTTTTTTATTATTATTTGTGGGGGTGCAGTCATCTCAGGGGAAATTCATTGTGATCGGTTCCTTTGAACACATGCTGAGGAAAAGAAAAAAATATATATATATATATATGTGGACCACGTAGACCACGGGTCCCCAAACTACAGCCCGCGGGCCGCATGCGGCCCCCTGAGGCCATTTATCCGGCCCCCGCCGCACTTCCGGAAGGGGCACCTCTTTCATTGGTGGTCAGTGAGAGGAGCATAGTTCCCATTGAAATACTGGTCAGCTTGTTGATTTAAATGTACTTGTTCTTTATTTTAAATATTGTATTTGTTCCCGTTTTGTTTTTTTACTTTAAAATAAGATATGTGCAGTGTGCATAGGGATTTATTCATAGTTTTTTTTGTAGTCCGGCCCTCCAACGGTCTGAGGGACAGTGAACTGGCCCCCTGTATAAAAAGTTTGGGGACCCCTGAGTCGTAGACACAGAGCACCGTGTGGTGATGGACAGAGGGGAAGGGAGACGAGGGGGTTAGAAAAAAAGCAAAGAGGACAGATGCGGGGACAGAAAGAGACATTGCTTTGCATTACGGGAGCACGGCGCGGTGATATTTTGTTGAGTACGCTGCCGTGAACCAACATCACCCCGATCGATTCAATTAAAAAATACGAGCCTGACCAGGCGGTGGCGCAGTGGATAGAGCGTCGGACTGGGATGCGGAGGACCCAGGTTCGAGACCCCGAGGTCGCCAGCTTGAGCGCGGGCTCATCTGGTTTGAGCAAAAGCTCACCAGCTTGAGCCCAAGGTCGCTGGCTCTAGTATGGGGTCACTTGTTCTGCTGTAGCCCCCACGGTCAAGGCACATGTGAGAAAGCAATCAATGAACAACTAAGGTGTCACAATGCGCAACGAAAAACTAATGATTGATGCTTCTCATCTCTCCATTCCTGTCTGTCCCTGTCTATCCCTCTCTCTGACTCTGTAAAAAAAAAAAGGAAGGATACGAGAGCTGGGTTTATAGTCAATAACCAGGGACCCTCCCCACATCCCACTCTCTAAGTACTATGATACATCACCTCTTAGAATGATTAAAATACTCATCACCATTCTCCACCCCCCGGTGAGGAGGGGAGGGGAGGAAGTGGACGTCCGTGGATGAGGACTAGAGACATAGAGTAGGAACATTATTAAAAAAAATAAAATAAAATTTGGAGCATTGCGTGCTGCGATTGCAACCACATTGTCAAGAGGCACGGGTGGAGACGTTCTCGGAAGGACCCTGTCCGTGCATGCAGAAGGGACACCACACGTCCCCGAGATGTGTGTCAGGAATCGGATGTTCCGAGCTGGCGGTCACCTCACGTCCAGCGCAGGGAATGGACTCGGTCATGCTGTCATCAGTGTACGTGGTGACAGGTGTGGTAGTGGACCTACCGGGGAGGGGGGGGGAACCGCTTTGTAAAGGACATGACTTGTCTGGCCACGTTGGTCTCCACTGGACACTAACACAGAAGGATGTCCGATGTCAACTGTCATGTCAGATTGTCTCCTGAAAATGTTAACAAGAAAGGGGCTCTGACGTCAAACAAGGGCTTGGCCGGCACGTGGCCAGCCCTGCATGCTTCCGCCTGCCTGGTAGCCAGCTTTGTCCCCACGCCTGTCACCCGTCCTCGTCACACGTGGGGACTAGGGATACGGAGAACCCCTTGCAATAGCGACTGAGAAACCTGATAGGGACACAGCGTCTGACCGACACTGAGCTCTTCCCGTCGAGAGACGCTCCCTAAGGAAGCTTCATGCCTGGAAGGTGTATATTTATATTATAAATATTAAGAGTTTGGGGCCCTGGCCGGTTGGCTCAGTGGTTAGAGCGTTGGTGCGGCATGTCCTGGATTTGATCCCCGGTCAGGGCACAGAGGAGAAGCGACCATCTGCTTCTCCACCCATCTCCCTCCCCATTTTGTCCCTCTCTCTCTTCTCCTCCCACAGCCCGTGGCTCTGTTGGTTCGAGCATCACCCTCAGGTGCTAAAAATAGTTCGGTTGATTCAAGCATCGGCCCCAGGCAGGGGGGGGGGTGGCAGGGTGGATACCTGTCGGGTTGCATGCAGGAGTCTGTCTCACTACCTCCCCTCTTCTCACTTATAAAATCAGTGAATCAATAAAGAAAATGATTCGGTTTAGGGTTCGGGTTTAGAGTCAGGGTCAAGTCACAGAGTCAGGGTTTAGAGCTCAGAGGTCACAGTGCTTCCCCCATCGGAGCACCTGTCCCCTGAGCCGAGGCCACCCCTGCCCGCCTCTCCCCTTCCTTTCCCCCGCCCCGTTCCGGGCGAGTGGCCATCGGCATCTCCTCTCTGCCTGGTGTACTCGGCAGAGCAGAGACGAATCTCCATGCGCCCCCACGTGGGCTGTGTGTCGGCCGTACGGGTCCATTAATTACCGGGAAGGTTGTTGAGCGCTGTACGCCTCGTTGAGCAGATAAGAAGTAATGAATGTCATTCAGAAAGGAGGGAGCCGGCTTTGTCAGCCGGGCGTGATCGTCGTGGCTCAGCTGCTTTCTGGGGTCTGCCCGCAGAGCACAACTCAGGCATTGGGACAGAGGGGAGCCCCTGGGAGGCCACCCCGAGCCCGGTGTGCAGGAGGGGACCTGCCTCTGCCCACGGCTCCCCCCAGCTGCGTGCCAGGGGTTCTCTGCCTCTCCCACGATCGCGCACACGCCTCCGTTGTGACGACGTTGTGACATTGTGACGTTGCTCACACCACGAGCACGTGCCATGAACGAAGCTGGCGTTTCTGACGTGCGGGCCAGGGTGGGCTGGGGACATTCGGAACACTCTGCCTCTGTTTCTCACCCTGCATGACCTGAAACACCGCTTGAGGGGGGGCCACGGACCCGGTGAGGTGCCCACGGACGAACGCTGTTTTTTTACCAGTTTTTCCCCTGCAAACTCGGGATCGATTCCACCCGGGGTGAAGATTGAGGTCGCACCTGCCGTGCCCGGGAGAGAGGCTGGGAGGAAGGAAGGAAGGAAGGTCCTAAGTGCATGCTGGCTTGCTCAGGGCGAGGGGGACACCTTTTTACCAGTTAATCCCCCGCAAACTTGGGATCGATTCCACCCGGGGTGAAGATTGAGGTCGCACCTGCCATGCCCGGGAGAGAGGGAAGGAAGGAAGGAAGGAAGGAAAGAAGGGAGGGAGGGAGGGAGGAAGGAAGGAAGGAAGGAAGGAAGGAAGGAAGGAAGGAAGGTCCTAACTTGCTCAGGGCGAGGGGGACACCTTTTTACCAGTTTCTCCCCCGCAACTTGGGATCGATTCCACCCGGGGTGAAGATTGAGGTCGCACCTGCCGTGCCCGGGAGAGAGGCTGGGAGGAAGGAAGGAAGGAAGGAAGGAAGGAAGGAAGGAAGGAAGGAAGGAGAAGGAAGGAAGGAAGGAAGGAAGGTCCCCACTGTGTGCTGGCTTGCTCAGGGCAGGGGGACACCTTTTGCACGGGGAGGGGGGGATTGCGTCCTTGGACTGGGACCAGGAATCGACAGGTATCTGTACCGTTTTCTTAGGGAGCGATGATGTCAGGGCTGGGTTCTCGGGGGAGACATTGCACGCATCGGAGCAGACCCTAACTGTGACGGAGATGTGCTGTCCGGAGTCTATATTTGGGTACCCCCTCCCCCAAATATAGATCATCCGCGGATTTACGGACGGATAAGACCTGATCTGTCTCCACGATGGCTAATGACTCAGCCATGAGAAGGAGGGACATCCCGATAAGAATGCTCCCCCGGTGCACGACTCTTCCCAGCACGGCGCTTAGAAAATAAAACCCCGTCGTCATAAAGGGACAGAGACGGTCTCATTCCACGTGGGTGAGGTCCGCCTCTCCCCAGAGGACTCAGATTCCGGGGGCCAGAAAGGAGGTGGTGGGTGTCAGAGGAGCAGAGGGAGGTGGGACGGGGTGTCCAAGGGGACACGGAGCTCCAGGTGGCACTGACAGGAAAATGTGTCGGGGACGGGGGTGCGTTTTACCCCACGCTGAACGGCAAGGAGGTGCACTCTGGTGTTGCCCCCCCCAAAAAACGGGGACCCCCCCACGAGCCGTGGCGAGAAGACCGTTCCACCCAGAGAGCCTCCTCCTCTGTCCTGATGCGCCCGGTGGTCTCCTCAGGGGGTCCCCGTGTCCCGTGTCAGCCCTGTCTGCAGGCAGGGACCCAGATGCATGAGCTGAGGTGTCTCAGGGACTCTCCTCTGTCCCCCGAGCAGCTGGGATGCAGAACGAGCAGCCGTTTCATCCACGGGGGAAGGGGGCTCTCCTCTGGGACTCCCCTCTCTGCCCACGCGGACTCCTTCACACAGCCTCGGTCCGACGGAGGTTTTAGGGTCCTGGAATGACCCCCCCTCCCCCCTCCCCGCCACGATCTGCTCGTTTTCTTCGTAAACATCTGCACAGAGCACACTCTTCGTATCCCAGCCCTTCATCTCCCACCTCAGCCGGCGGGGACGGAGAAGGGGGCTCCAGACCCTCAGTT
>NC_089516.1:448633-473633 GCF_036850995.1 Saccopteryx leptura | reverse complement strand
GGAAACAGTCTTAGTCTCTGGATGTATCTCCTCACTTCATCGTAGCTATTTTCTTTTTTCTTTCTAAGTGACAGGAAGGGAGACAGAGGCACAGACTCCTGCATGCCGCCCCGACTAAGATCCACTCAGCAACCTCGGTCTGGGGCCGATGCTCGGGTCAGCCACGCTATTTTTAGCACCTGAGGCAGATACACTGAAACCAACTGAGCCGTCCTCAGTGCCTGGGGCTGACATTCGAACCAACCGAGCCACTAGCTGTGGGAGGGGAGGAGAGAGAGAAGGGGGAGAGGGACGGGGAGAGAAGCAGATGGTCACTTCTCCTGTGTGCCCTGACTGGGGATCAAATGTGTGACATCCATATGTCTGGACGACGCTCTATGCACCAAGCTAGCCATGCTGGACTCATACTGTTTTCCATTGTCTTTTTTTTTTTTCTTCCCTTCTTCCCTGCTCTGGCCACAGTCCCTTTGTCTGGGTGTTGGTGCCTTTGGTCACCTTAGACCATTAGATCATGACACTGCCCAAAGCTGGAGCCCTGCGTTACTGACCGAACACGTTTCCGAGCTGAAGAGGCCACCAGGACCGACGGACCGCCCCACACACACACATCCGGGGCCAATGAGGCCAGTTTGAAGGGGTGTGTTCTGAAGACCAAGCTGTTTTATTTTTACTGTTCGTTTACCAGGGTCCTGGGGCGGCCACAGCAAAGTGTCCATAACTGGGGGAGTCAACCTCGCCGTCCTGGAGAGCAGACATCTTAGGTCCAGGGGTCCCAGGGTCAGGCTCCCTCCGGGGGCTCCAGGGAGGATCCCCCCTGCCTCTCCCAGCTCCTGGGGCTCCAGGCATCCCCGGGCTGGTGGCCGCCTCCCTCCCGTCTCTGCCTCCGTCCCCACGTGGCTTCTCCTCTGTGTCTGTGTCTCCTCCTCCGTCTCTTCTAAGGTCCCCGTTGCTGGGTGCCTGCAGGGCCAGTCTAATCCCGTAAGAGTTCGTCTTATCCGAGCTCATCTCCCAAGAGATATTATTTCCGAATGAAGCCTGACTGACACCGGCCCTCGGTGGACACTGGGCTTGCGGACTGCGTCCCATTCCACCCAACTCGGGGGGGGGGGGAGGGGGGCAGCGCTTGGGGCAGAGATAGCCTATCTCCAGGCTTTCGACGGGGACATCGGGGATCCGACTCTTCCTCTGTGTCCCCAACCAGGTCCTGAAGGCGTCGTTCTATTTAGATGCAGGACCACAGCCTCACTGAGAATGCTGGCTTGCGTTTTTGATCCCCTGTGACAATGCTCTTTTGTGTGCTGCTTTAGGACAAGACACACACACACACACGCAATGCTTCGGACACAATTGCTGCATTCAGCTTCGGTAAAGAAAAAAAAAAAGCATCTTGTGGTCATGTAATTTCTTCTTTCTGTGTGAATCAAAAGCAGGGGTAGGTGCTGCGGAGGGGGGGTCCCCTTCTTCTGCAGGAAAGCATGAAGCCGGGAGAATGTCTCCTTTTTTATTCCCGTGTCGGCACAGATGTTGCTGCAGCCGCCGTGGCCATGGGCGAGCGTGCAAACATCACAGAGTGGAAAATTCCGCGCCCTGTGGGTTTTTTTTTTTTTTGGAAGGGACCCAGCGAGCTGCATTCTCCCCTTGGACGCAGACAACTCGGCCCACGCAGGAGCCCAGGAAACCCCACCCCAGCCGAGGACGGTTCCTGCAAGAGGGACAGACCTGGAGAACGCTATCCCTGTCCCGTCCCCAAGACCCGAGGCAAAAAAACGCACCTTAGTGTCTAATATTTTCTTTTTAGAGCTGGCAAATGATACTCTCTTCATCTCCGCCGCGCAGGGGAGCGATCTGACATTTATACCCCTTACGGACAATGAAAAAATAAATAAAACAAGAAGCGCCAACTCCTGCCTGACCTGTGGTGGCGCAGTGGATAAAGCGTTGACCTGGAATGCTGAGGTCGCCGGTTCAAAACCCTGGGCTTCCCTGGTCAAGGCACATATGGGAGTTGAAGCTTTCTGCTCCTTCCCCCCTTCTCTCTCTCTCTCTCCTCTAAAATGAATAAATAAATAAAAATAATTTTTAAAAAAAGAAGAAGAGCCAACTCCTGGCATTTGCAATAGAATAGTGTGATTGGACCCAGATGGAATTCAGTTACGCTAATGACATATATAGTCAGACCCAAAAATGCATACTTTTTTTTTTAATCATTCTATCAAATTTTCTCTTAATTTTTTTTTTTTGGGGGGGGGGTATTTTATATTGTTTTTTCCTTTTTTTTTCCTCAATGACGCTTGACCTTGGATATGATTTTGTGTTATTTTTAGGTGGACAGAATCGTGGCTAGATTGTGGTGCGTTTTTACATTGTGTCCCCCGCTGAGACCTTGCTTGTAGGTGTGGTGTTGTGTGAATTATTCCCCGACGCAGAGCTGAGGGGTGGAGGGGGTGTTCGCCGGGTCCAGTAGGAAAAGGTGGGGGGGGGGGGGCGTCTGGCAAGATCCCGTCTGAAACTCGCTCATTGCTCCCCGTGACCGGCGGTCAGCCGGCGTCCGCGCGGTCAGCATCTTCTGAGCAGGGCAGGTGGCGCGGGCTGTTTTGGGAACCTTCCGGGTGGTTTTTTTAAATAGCTCCAGATGTTGTTATTTCAGAACCAGCTGCTGGGCCGGGAACGCCCGCCCCACTGGGAGGAAGGAGGGGGCTGTCGCCCGGGTCAGACACAGGACACAGGTGCGTGGAAGCCTGGGTCGCCGGCACAGAGGGGTCAGTTTCTTCTTCCCTCTCAGACCGGACCCCTCTGCTGCACACACTGGACAGAGACCCCGTCGGGCTGAGGTGCCGTGTGGTCCGTCCACCACTGTCCCTGCAAACCCCCCACCCCCGTCTTCCCGGGAATGTGAAGGCTGCACGCCGTCCCCACCCTGCTGGACACCTGGGGACCCCTCACGATGCTCCGTCTCACGGGCCACCGGGCTGGCGACCTCGGCTTGAGAGTCAGCCTGCTGTCCTTTCTGCAGCCCTGAGAGTTGATCACCCCACAAACACCCCCATCTGGCCAGCAGCTGTTTTTTTTTGTTTTGTTTTGTATTTTTCTGAAGCTGGAAACGGGGAGGCAGTCAGACAAACTCCCGCATGCTCCTGACCGGGATCCACCCGGCACGCCCACCAGGGGGCGATGCTCTGCCCCTCCGGGGCGTCGCTCTATTGCAACCAGAGCCACTCTAGCGCCTGGGGCAGAGGCCAAGGAGCCATCCCCAGCGCCCGGGTCATCTTTGCTCCAATGGAGCCTTGGCTGCGGGAGGGGAAGAGAGAGACAGAGAGGAAGGAGAGGGGGAGGGGTGGAGAAGCAGATGGGTGCTTCTCCTGTGTGCCCTGGCTGGGAATCGAACCCGGGACTTCTGCACGCCAGGCCAATGCTCCACCGCTGAGCCAACCGGCCAGAACACCTGGTTTTGACAGGTGTTCTTCATGGCAAGCGTGGTTCCGATGAGTTTCTCTGCCTTGACTGTGGTTTCAGAGCAGGGGGTGTGTGTCCCCAAACTCCCCTGTGGAAGTCCTGACCCCCATGGATGGTGTCAAAAGGTAGGGTCTTTGCAAAGGGGGGTGAGGGTTAGATGAGGTCATGAGGCTGGGACCCCAGGGATGGGGTTGCTGTCCTTTTCTTTATTCTTATTTTAATTAGCGAAGAGACAGACAGACAGGAAGGGAGAGAGATGAGAAGCATCAACTCATAATTGTAGTTCCTTAGTTGTTCATTGATTGCTTTCTCATATGTGCCTTGACCGGGGGGTCTACTGCAGAATGAGTGACCCCTTGCTCGAGCCAGCGACCTTGGGCTTCAAGCCAGTGACCTTTGGGCTCTAGCCAGCGACCACGGGGTCATGTCTGTGATCCCACGCTCAAGCCAGTGACCCTGTGCTCAAGCTGGATGAACCTGTGCTCAAGTCGGCAATCTTGGGGTTGCAAACCTGGGTCCACCGCGTCCCAGTCTGATTCTGTATCCACTGTGCCACCACCTGGTCAGGAGCTCTGTCTGTCTCTCTCTTTCTCTCCCTCTCTTTCTCTTTCTCTCATTTTTTTTTTTACAGAGACAGAGAGAGGGGTAGATATGGACAGACAGACAGGAACGGAGAGAGATGAAAAGCATCAATCATCAGTTTCTCGTTGCAACACCTTAGTTGTTCACTGGTTGCTTTCTCATATATGCCTTGACCAGGGGGCTACAGCAGAACGAGTGACCCCCTTGCTCGAGCCAGCAACCTTGGGCTCAAGCTGCTGAGCCTTGCTCAAACCAGATGAGCCCGCGCTCAAACTGGCGACCTCGGGGTCTCAAACCTGGGTCCTCCTCATCCCAGTCCAACGCTCTATTCTCTGTGCCACCACCTGGTCAGGCATCTCTCTCTCTTATTTTAATGTTTGTATTGATTTTAGAGAGACAAAGGAGAGAGTGAAGGAAAGAGAGAGACAGAAACATCAATCTGCTCCTATACGTGTCCTGACCGGGGGTTGAACTGGCAACCTCTGCGTATCAAGATGATGCAACCCACTGAGCCATCCAACCAAGCTCAAAACATTCCTACAGAGGGACTACACCAGGGCTCGGGAACCATTTTGGCTGAGAGAGCCGTGAACGCCACATATTTTAAAATGTCATTCCGTGAGACCCATACAACGAACCGTGGACGTGACGCATCATCCAATAAAAATGTGGTGTTGTCCCGGAGGACAGCTGTGATTGGCTCCAGCCACCCGCAACCGTGAACGTGAGCGGTAGGAAATGAATGGATTGTAACCCATGAGAATGTTTTCTATTTTTAACCTTATTATTTTTTTAATTAGAGATTTGTCTGCGAGCCAGAGGCAGCCTTCAAAAAGATCCACATCTGGCTCGCGAGCCATAGGTTCCCAACCCCTGGACTACCTGATCAGCACAGGGCTCGTCTTTTTTCATGTGGTTCCAACCCTTTCAATGTCACCGTGCCTTTAAACTTTGCTTTACATATTTTATACGTGTCAAACCCACGTGCCTGTCCCTGCCCGGCGGCGTTAGGAAATCAACCTCTCCCCGCCTTCCTCTCCGAAGGCGCCCGCGCTGTGCGTGAAGGGAGAGGTTCCCAACAGCGTTTCGGAGGCTCCGATGATTTCCACGAGGACCTGAGTGGAAAGACAGAAATGATCATAAGCCTGAGGTCAAGAAGAGCCAAAATTTAAAATACCGCCCGGCATCTCTGGGTGGCGTTTCCTCTGGTGGAACGGTGCTGCGATGGCAAACCAGTTATCGAAAGACATCACATCTCTCTCTCTCTCTCTCTGTCTCTCTGCTGAGTTGATGGGGCCGTGAGCAATGTCTACTCCTGTCTGTGTTGGGCTGAGCCATCCCCATCCAACGGTGGTGTTCCCTTTCTCCAAAGCTCGGTCAGCGTCTGGACGTTGGCGACGTGGTCGCCGCCTTCAGACAGAGACGTCTTTCCCCAAAGCCCTTGCGTCAGCTCTCTAGTGGCCACGCTGGACTCCACACTCACCCTCACATTTGCCAAAAAAAAAAAAATTAAAAAATGATGCAAAGGACAGATTGTATCCGAAATGGAGAGACAATCTTGGGGTCAGGCGGAGAGCCCCAAATTAAGTTAAGCCCAAATCCTGTTCCCGCGTTGATCATAACTGGATTCTGTTTGCGGGGTACAGACGTGCGGTCAGAGAGAGTGACCTTAACCGTCGTTGAGAGCAGTGGGTTCTCAACCTTTCTCATGCCGTGAACCCCGCAGTATAGTTCCTCATGTGGCGGTGACCCCCAAAGCAAAAAAAAAATAATTTTGGTGGCTACTTCGTAACTGTAATTTGGCTGCAGTTATGATTCGGAATGTAAATAGCTGAGACGCATTATGTATTTTCCGATGGCTTTAGGCGACCCCGCCGGGGTCGCGACCCACAGGTTGAGAACCGCTGGTGTAGAGCTCTGTGTGGTCAACAACGGGGGGGGGGGGGACGTGAGGGGCGTCCTCGCATTCTGAAGGTTCAGAGGACGGTTTGTGACGATGACAGGGTCAAGTGGTGAAGACATCTCCGTGCAGGGGGGACGGCAGGGCTCTTAGGTGGTGACAGCCTTCACTCAGGTCAGGCATTGGGGGTCTGGGGCCACGCATACTGCCCATCTTGACGCCGTCTCGGGGAGACTCAGGGTCCGTCCTGAGAGCACGGTGACTCCTGCTCTGAGGACGCAAGGTTGTCCGTCCTGGATGCGTGACAGGGACAAGCTCTTGGGACGGACTCTTTAAATACACTCATCGGAAGGGCAAGACGAGGAAAAGCAGCGTTCTAAACCAAAGAAGACACAACCCCGCCCTATTGAGAGGCGTGTCGAGGCGTGAAAGCTCTATAGCCTTTTCCCACGGACCCCATTTCTGTGTCTGTTTTTATTTTTATTTCCCCCCCCCCCCATGTATGGGCACAGAATCTGCTCGACCAACCCTGATGGACCTTAGAATTTGCAGGATGATTATTATTATTTAAAAAAAATGAAATAAGCCTGACCAGGCGGTGGTGCAGTGGATAGAGAGAGCGTTGGACTGGGATGCGGAGGACCCACGTTCGAGACCCCGAGGTCGCCAGCTTGAGCAGATGAGCAAAAAACTCACCAGCTTGGACCCAACCAAAGTCGCTGGCTCGAGCAAGGGGTCACTCACTCTGCTGTAGCCCCCCACGGTCAAGGCACATCTGAGAAAGCAATCAGTGAACAACTAAGGAACCGCAATGAAGAATTGATACTTCTCATCTCTCTCCCTTCCTGTCTGTCTGTCCGTATCTATCCCTCTCTCTCTCTCTCCGTAAAAAAAAATAAAAAGCCTGACCTGTGGTGGCGCAGTGGATAAAGCGTTGACCTGGAACGCTGAGGTCGCAGGTTCAAAACCCTGGGCTTGCCTGGTCAAGGCACATATGGGAGTTGAAGCTTCCTGCTTCTCCCCCCTTCTCTCTCTCTCTCTCTCTCTCTCTCTCTTTCTCTTCTGAAAATGAAAAAAAAAAAAGCAACTGTTTATGGCCTCACAGTCCTGGAGAAGGAGGTCCGAAGAGAATGGTGTGGGATGGTCAGGTTCAGGCGCCAGGGGCACGTCTTTGTGCCTTTTCGATGGTCACCTCCTTGCTGTGTCCACTGCTGGAGGAGAGAGAGGTCTGGCTTCTTTCGGGAGGAATCCTTTACAGACATTTTCAAACCCTTGTTGCATAACCGCCACCGGGGCCAGCGGCCATCAGACGGCGTGTCCGTGGGGTCCAGCGGGCAGACCTGGTGTGTGGTTCATCATCACCAGGGAAAGGGGATGTCTTCTGTTCACTGGGCTGAGCCTGGTTGCTCGATCTCCGTCTGCTACGCGGAGAAGAGAGGCGACCCCAGTACTCACCCCACGAAGTGTGCCTCGAATACGTCCGCTCGCCCGTGGGGTCTGCAAGGGGGGCGGGCAGCCAATGGTTCGCTGCCCCCGTGGAGCTCCTGGCCGGGACGGCACACCTGTGGACCCCTTCTGGTCACTCTGTGGCTGGGGGCAGCTCAGAAGGAAGGAACCCCAGCGTGGGCTCTCTGTTGATGTCTCTACATAAAGCTCCTATCCCTGCTAAACAGCCTGTCACCTGCTCTGCAGGAAATCTCCGTGTCTTACAGGTGGTGCGTCCCAGACGGGGAGGGGACACGAGGCACTGGCAGCTTGGTGCGCCGTGGGCGCCCGTGGTGAGCGTCCCTGTCAAGCGGTGAGGCCACTGGGAGTGGCCATCTCTATGACCGGCCATGTGCAAAGGGTCTTCTCCCTCTCCCCTGGGGCCAGCAAGGAGAAAGAAGACTTTGGGGACACCCTGCACTGTGCGGGTGGACGCGCCTGTGTCATGCGCAGTGTCCTGGGCATGGGGGGGGGGGCGGGGCTAGCTGGGAAGCCCGGTGCGCTGTGTGTCGCTTGGCACCCGGGGGGGGGGGGGGGGGGGGGGGCGGGCAAACTCCGCTTACGCGCCCCGGGGGGGCGGGCAAACTCCGCTTACGCGCTCCGGGGGGGCGGGCAAACTCCGCTTACGCAGCAACGTGCACGTAATACCCATTTTCTTCTTTTTTTTCTTTCCGGGCGGCTTGCTGCTCCCGGACTGGGGGATGGGTGTTTGTCCGGAGGGGTTCGCTTGCAGACGCATCAGCGCTCGCTCGTGTGCGCGCCCTCCTCCCACAGACGCCGGCTCGTGTTTGGACGCGGTGCGCCTGATAATAAAATGTGGTTCCTGCTGTGATTCTCCGGTGGGGGGGGGGGGGGGCTGCCGCTTCGCAATGGGACACGGGCTGATGTCACAGCACGCACGTTAGCATAAACGACATATGTCATTTTATTTTATTTATTTATTTTTTGAAAGCCCTTAAATTCCGGGAGACAAGGGGTGTGTTCTGCAAACACGCGGCATCAGGAAATAGGATGGCTTCTTCTGCCTTTGACGGTTCCGCAGTCTGCCCTTTGTGTTGAAGCAAACCCAACCTCACGCCTGGGGCTTGTTAATGTAAAGAGAGACAGTTGCAAAAAAAGTATCTGAAAAAGGGTAACGATGTCATTTGCTTATTAGGTCCCAGGGGCCGGGAACCTTTTTGGCTGAGAGAGCCAGGAACACCACATATTTTAATTTTTCTTTTTTTTTTTTAAATTAATTTTTAGAGAGGAGAGAGAGAGAGAGAGAAAAGGGGGGAGGAGCAGAAAGCATCAACTCCCATATGTGCCTTGACCAGGCAAGCCCAGGGTTTTGAACCGGCGACCTCAGCGTTCCAGGTTGACGCTTTATCCGCTGCGCCACCACAGGTGTCATTCCGTAAGAGCGATACAACGACCCGTGGACGTGACGCATTATCCAATAAAAATGTGGTGTTGTCCCGGAGGACAGCTGGGATTGGCTCCAGCCACCCGCAACCATGAACATGAGCGGTAGGAAATGAACGGATTGTCATACATGAGAATGCTTTCTATTTATAACGTTATTATTATTTTTGTATTCAAGATTGGTCTGCGAGCCAGAGGCAGCCATCCAAAGAGCCACATCTGGCTCGCGAGCCATAGGTTCCCGAGCCCTGGTCTAGAGAGGATATTTGTAATATGTCCTTTTCCTGGGGCTCCTTGGCAAGATGTAAGTTCCCTGCCTCACGGGGACTTTCTAGGGGTTTGTGCACTATGTGATACAACGTCAAAAAAAAGAAAAGGAGAGGAAAAAGCACACCTGTTTGTGTGACCACGGATCTCTTCGGAGGAGTCGTTAATTCCAGGGAGACCTGTCAAGCTCACCCTTTTCCAAAAGGCTAATTGTCTCTTTTAACGCCCAAGCTTTGTCACTGACCATTGATCGTTCTTGTGAGCAGTTGTTCTACTTATGCCATTATCAGTTAATTCTTGCATGTGCCCTGATAGGGAATAGAAACCATAACCTTGGTGTTTTCACAGGATGCTCTAACCAAAGCAGCTACCTAGCCAGGGACAATTCTTTCTTTATTCAGTGAGAGGAGGGAAGGCAGAGAGACAGACTCCCACGTGCGCCCCACCGGGATCCACCCGACATGCCCACTAGGGGGCGATGCTCTACTATCCATTGCTTAGCAACCAAGCTATTTTTAGCACCTGAGGTGGAGGCCATGGAGCCATCTTCAGGGCTTGGGGCCAACTCCCTCGAACCATTTGAGCTATGGCTGTGGGAGGGAAAGAGAGAGAGAGAGAGAGAAGAGGGGAAGGGTGGAGAAGCAGATGGACGCTTCTCCTGTGTGCCCTGACCGGGAACCAAACCTAGGACATCCACACGCTGGGCTGATGCTCTACCACTCAGCCAACTGGCCACAGTGGCTAATTCTTTAAAAAAAAAAAAAGCACAAATTCCTAAAAACAACATGATTATCTTGCGTCTAAGCATGGGAAGGTTTGGCTACAAGAACTGGCTGCCCAGGACAGAGATTTGTCACCTCCTTTGAAATGTCCCTGGCTGTCCTCTGGGTGTGTGCTCGCCGGAGGTTCTGCAGATGTTGGTCCGCAGGGAGGGCGGTGCAGGGGGGACATCTGTCTGAGCATTCACGGCCGGCTCTGAGGGTCACCCCTGAGAGAGCACGTCCCCGCTGAGGGCCTGGTGTCCGCCCCAGGTCATGCCGGCTCTGCACACACCCAGTCTGGACGTTCCGGCAACGGTCCGGGCACCTCACGTTCTGATGCACACACACACCCCCAGTTCCATCTCTGGGGAGGGGGCTGGGGGAGCATGTCAGTCAGGAGAGCCCCCGGTGCAAGCCGCTCGCCTGCTGTGAACACTGTCATCTTACAACATCCGCTGACTGCGGCGTGTCCCCCGGGGTGCCCGGGCGGGTGAACATGGAGGAGGGGGGGGGATGCTGACTCATGCGGAATCGGTAGAACTGGATCAGCCGTGTGGCGGTTCCGCAGCCTTTTGGGATGTGAGTGCGGAAAGGTCCCTCTTGGCAACAGAGAGAAGCTGCGTGTCCCCGCCGAACAGGAGCCAACGGAAACCGCAAACACGTGGGGGCTGCCTGTGTCTCTCCGATTCTGTGTGTGTGTGTGTGTGTGTGAGAGAGAGAGAGACAGAGAGAGAGAGAGAGAGGGAGGGAGGGAGGAAAAGATAGATAGAGAGGGAGAGAAAAAGACGGGGAGAGAGAGATAGAAAGAGAGGAAAAGAGAGAAAGAGAGAGAGAGATAGAGAGGAAGAGACAGAGAGAGAAAGGGAAAGGGGGAGAGAGAGAGAGGTAGGGAGAGAGAGGGAGAGACAGGGAGAGAAAGAGAAAGAGGAAGAGAGGAAAAGAGGGAGAGAAAAGGGGAGAGAGAAAGGGAGAGACAGAGAGAGAAAGGGAGAGGGAGGGAGGGAGGGAGGGAGATAGGGAAAGAGAAGGAGAGGGACAGAGAGGAGGAGAGGGAGAGAGGGAGAGAGAAGAAGAGAGAGGGAAAGAGGGAGAGAGAGAGGGAGAGAGAAAAAGAGAGGGAGAGAGAGAAGGAGAGGGGGAGAGAAAGAGAGAGGGAGAGAAACAGAGAGGGAGAGAGAGAAAGGGAGAGGGAGGGAGAGAAAGGGAGAGAGGGAGAAGGAGAGAGGGAGAGAGAAAGAGGGAGAGAGAAGGAGAGAGAGGGGGAGAGAGAGACAGAAGGAGAGAGAGGGAGAGAAGGACAGAGGGAGAGAAGGAGAGAGAGAAGGAGAGAGAGGGGGAGAGAGAGAGGAGAGAGAGCGAGAGAGAGAGAGGGAGAGAGAGAAGGAGAGAGAGGGGGGGAGAGAGAGAGAGAGGGAGGGAGAGAGATAGACCGGGGAGAGCTCTGTTGAGGTTAACAACTGAGGAGTGACCTCCATGGTCGAGGGGTTGGGGGACACAGTGGAGGAACCCGACGGGCAGAAGTGACCCTAAAATCTCCTTTTGTACCTCATTCTGTCGGCCAGGGGGGCGTAGGAAAGGAGGCATCTTGACAGGGGCTGAAATGACTGCTTTCCTGGCCGGTTCAAGTGCGATTCTGATGTCTCCGGAATGAGGTGTCTGCACCTCGGCGCCGTGGACACGTCTGGCGGGGGGGGGGGGGGGGGGGGGAGGGGGGCGTCAGGATGAAAACTGAGGGAAAGCCGTGGAGGGGGGGGTCAAGGGGCTACACACGGGAGAGCGGCCCGTCTCGCACAACCGAGAGTGTCGACAGGACACGTGGGAATGGAAGGGAGGGATGGGGGAGGGTTGGGTCAGATGGATTCAACCTAAAATATATAAATAAATAAATTATATATATATATATATATATATATATATATATATATATAAAAATAAACACACTCACACACGTCTCGGCAAGGTGTCGTAAAGCCTGGACACCGAGAGCCCCAGGGACCCCCTCCCTGAACCTCGTCTTTTCTTCATGGAAATAGGGGACCCTGGTCTCACCTGCGCTCGGCCTGGGGTGTGGACAGGGGTGCGGACAGGGGTGCAGACTCATCCTTACGCCGTTCCCCACCCCCCCCAACTATACCTTGCCCCCCCTCCCCCCCACTCCCCGCTCTGCAGAACCCAGGGCTCAATGGTGTTAACCTGACCCTGCGCCCAGGTGAAGGTCGGCTTGAGGTTGGGGGCCCCCCCGTGCCCCGCGAGAGGGAGCAGAAATGCACGTTGCCCGCTGGCATCGGCTGGGCGATCACCCTGCATTCCCTCTGTGCGTCCCCTCGTGAGAGACGGCACACGGGTCCCCTGCTCTGTCCCAGCTCAACAGTCCCCTTGACAGTCACGAGCTCGCCGGAGGGTTTGCAAACCTTGCTCTGGAGGTCGACGGGGGAGGGAAGAAACGGCAACTTGGAAATTTAGACTCGATCCTGAGGACTTCTTATTGTTATAATAATAATAATAATTATTATTATTATTATTTTGCCCAGAATCTCAGTGTTTTTTTGCCAAAAAATAACTAAGGAGCCGGGAAGAAGAAGAGAGAAGACGGGATTTGTTTTCCGCGAGCATTTATGCAAATGGCCTCGGAGGCACGGTGAATAGCTCTTCCCCCAATCAGGTTTCTCTGCCACGATCTGGGGGGTCATTTGCAGCACATTCCTTCCAGAACATCCTCGCCGCAGAAATACACAAAATAAATCGTTGGCAGAGAAACCTGATTGGGGCTGACAGAACCCTGCAGAGGAGCTCTGAGCTGTCTAAAGAAAAACCCAGACAAACAGCCCTGCAGACTGGGATTACCCTGGGCATCTCCCTGTCTTAGGCGGTTTAATGTAAGGACACAGATCGGCGGGAGTCAGATGGGGACAAGAGGGGGTCGCCCCACGGCATTCTGGGCAAGTTGGTGTCTGAATGTCCAGGATGAAGTGTGTCAGTCAAGGGAGATCCCAGGAAAGAGACTGAAGATACTGTATGTGGGGAGGTGGGGTGAAGGTGAAGGTGGGCAGGGTGGGGAAGGGGTGCCAGGGTGGCCCCAGGCTGCAGGGGTCAGACATAAATGAGGTGGTGAAAGCTATTGTGGAAGGTGTCTCTCTGTAGCTTCCCCACGGGGGGAAGAGCATGTCAGTGTACGCTAAACTGAGTTCCCAGGTGAGTGGCAGCCACAGCTGGGGGGCTGAATACAGGTGCTCGCCTTGTGGACCCGCGCTGGGCACACGCATGAGTCGTTATGGCCAACAGGTGGAAACAGCCCGACCATCCACTGATGGAGGATGGATGGATGGGTGGGTGGGTGGTTGGATGGATGGTGGATGAAAGAATGGATGCATGATGGATGGATGGATGAATGGATGGATGGATGGGTGGATGGGTAGATGGTGGACAGATGGATGGATGATGGATGGATGGATGGATGGATGGATGATGGATGGAAGAATGGATGCATGATGGATGAATGGATGGATGGATGGATGGGTGGATGGATGGATGGGTGGATGGTGGATGGAAGAATGGATGCATGATGGATGGATGGATGGGTGGATGGGTGGATGGTGGACAGATGGATGGATGATGGATAGATGGATGGATGTTGGGTGGATGGGTGGGTGAATGGGTGGTTGTGTGGATGGATGGATGGGTGGGTGGATGATGGATGGTTGGATGAGTGGGTAGATGGATGGATGGATGGGTGGGCGGGTGGATGGATGGAGAATAGATAGATGGATGATAGATAGATGGCTGGTGGATGATGGATAGCTGGATGGATGAATGGATGGATGAATGGATGGATGGATGGATGGATGGATGATGGCTGGCTGGCTCGATGGGTGGATGGATGGATGGATGATGGATGGATAGATGGATGGATGATGAATGATGGATGGATGGATGGGTGGATGGATGATGAATGGCTGATGTTTGCCCTTTCCCCACCTTTTTGCCAGTCCAACCCCAGCGTTCCCCTTCCTTGAACCTGGGGATGAATGTTGAAAGCTCTGGTCAGATTTAAATGCCACGGTGTGGCATCTGTTTATATTAACATCTTTACCAACATGGCGTCCACGGTATTTGGGCTGAGACCACCGTTCTTTACGCCCCCTTAATCCACCTTTTTGGATCTGTGGTCCCAGGGAGCGTCATCACAGAAGCACGCATCACAGCACCGACACGTTCCCCTCGGGAAGAAAATTAAGCACTAATTGAAGGGAGATGGAGAAGCTCTCAGTTCCCAGCCACGCCGCCCGCCTCTGTAATTAATTTCTGAAAAGGAGGAAATTGATTGCTTGTCCCCCTGGGCTGCATGGCTGCAGCGTTTCTTGATTAGATGTTGCTTTTTCTTTTTTGGCTGTCCGGTTAAACATGCCTGTCATCAACCCGTCCATCAAAGCATGTAATTGAGCCTCCTTTTTGTCATTCTTGAATCTCGCTACGTTCTGTTTAGGTGCGCGGCAGATGGCAGCGGGAAGATCGGATAGAGCCGTGTGTGTGCCCACGAGGGCACCTTATCCCGGGAGGAACTGACCCAACCCAAGATGATTGCTAACCCGCTTTATGCTTGGGGAGTCTCTCCCCCCACCCAAATGGAAAGTTTCTTTTTCCAAATTAACAAGTTCTGATATTTTAATTTTTTTTTTTACAAAATGTGGATGAATGATGAATGTATGGATGATGGATGGATGGATGAATGGATGATGGATGGATGGATGGATGGATGGATGGATGGATGGATGGATAATGGATGATGGATGGATGGATCGATGATAGATAGATGGATGGATAATGGATGATGGATGGATGGATGATGGCTGGCTGGATGTATGGATGATGGATGGATGGACAGATGGATGATAGATGGATGGATGGATGGATGGATGGATGGATGATAGAAAAATGGATGGGTAGGTGGATGGATGGGTAGGTGGATGCATGGATGGATGATGGATGGATGAATGATGGATGGATGGATGGATAATGGATGATGGATGATGGATGGATGGATGGATGGATGGATGATGGATGGATGATAGAAGAATGGATGGGTAGGTGGATGGATGGTTGGATAAATGGATGATGGATGGATGGATGATAGAAGAATGGATGGGTAGGTGGATGGACAGATGGATAGATGAATGGATGGACAGGTGGATGGATGGGTAGGTGGATGGACAGATAGATGATAGATGGAGGGATGGATGATGGAGGGATCAATGGATGCATGCATGGATGGATGAATGGAAAGATTGACAGGTAGACAGATAGATGATAGATACACACACACATTTGTGACTCCATCTGCCTTCTTATTTCCTACTTGAAGTTTTGCACCTTTTTGTGCTCCCGTGCCATGTCTGTACTTTCTGAGTTCTGTGGAGTGGTTCATGTGTGTCCCTGTTGGACCCCCAAACACCTCATCCCTGCAGCTCGTTGGTAATTTCTCCTCTCCTACCCACTCAAAGCTCCCATGACTGTGGACCCAGAGCTTGTCCCCTGCATTTTCCAACTGATAACTGTCAGACGTTCAGTCGTGACAATGGGCTCTGCCCTTTGAGCATCAACGGCGTCTGGTAGCCGTGTGACCCTCCCACTCTGTCTCTACAGAATATTGAACGATTTTCCTTTGTCTCACTTGCTAGTGCTTTCGAAAGATACTTAAAAATGACATTTTTGGTTGTTGTTTTTTTTTTTTCTTGTCAGCATATATTTTGTTTTCAGCACGTCAACCTCACCCCAGCCATACAGAAAACGTCCTTTATTCTTCATGCAACAACGCCGGTGGTGGCTTCAGTGAATCTTCTTTTCAACGATCCCTGTGCCTGTCTCCACCTTGGGCGGGCTCACCGTTGCAAGGGGCTTTTCCGGTGTGGGTCTGTCTGGGTTCCTCTTCTGGAAACAGCGACCTGTTTTTTGTTGCCCTTTTTTTTTTTTTTTTTTTCCTGCTCCCTGAAGCGTTTGACAGGATCCTGCTCGCCCACCTTCAGGATGGGTCCCTGGGGATTCTAGAAGAATCCATGCACAGTGTTTGGCTTACTGGAGGCGGCTGCTGACTTCTGTGCTGAAGTCAGACCCTGGGGAGGTGAGGGGGTGTTTCAGCCTTGTTTGATTTTTCTCTTTCTTTCTCCGACATTCTATTCTTTTTTTTTTTTTTTTTTTTTTACCCTTCTAAACACTTTTAGAATTCTTTCTGCATCTTTAAAAGCTGTCTGTGTGGGCATGATATCATACTGTACACGGTCAACATCAGCTCAGCTCTTTCCACTGCAAATTCGGGTCATTCTTTACCACATGGCTTTTTTTTTTTTTTTTTTTTTTCTTTACACCGAACCTTGTCCTCCAGTTCAATTCCACTTTCCTCTTCTCCCCAGTTCTTTTCTGTAGACGCACCAGCCATCTGCCTGCTGCCCACCGGCCCCCACCCCCACCACTTTATCTCACTGCCCGCTTTTCTCCTGAATTCTTTATTTTTCTAAAACTCCGCTCTGCAGGAGGCCGACTTGATTCTCTTCCCGTCTGTGCCTCTGAGATTTTGGTTTGTTTTTCTTCCTCGTTCCTTTGTTTGGTTTTGGTTTCATATCCCGCGTGTAAGGGAGATCATAGGCTCTGCGTTTACCGGACTGGTGAATGGCTTTCTTTGTTTTTTTGTTTTGTTTGGGTTTTTTTTTTAGATTTTATTTATTCATTTTTAGAGAGAGAGAGAAAGAGTGAGAGAGAAAGGAAAGAGAGATAGAGAACAGAGGAAGGAGCAGGAAGCATCAACTCCCATATGTGCCTTGACCAGGCAAGCCCACGGTTTCGAACCGGTGACCTCAGCGTTCCAGGTCGACGCTTTATCCACTGCACCACCACAGGTCAGGCTGAATGGCTTTCTTATTCCCCGGTGCCCTGAACTGCCCAGGCTCAAGGTGCCTTGGCCTGGGCTGGCACCAACCCAGGGGGGACTTCCAAGTCTCCTGGAGAGGCCGGAATGTCAGCGTCTCGCCCCCAAAGACCTTCCGGTCTGCTGAGTTCTCAGCAGGTAGTTCAAGAGCCACGCCGCCCAAAATAGGTCAGCACTAAGGGAGGGAGGTGAGTCATGCCACCAGCCTGGGCGGACCCCGCTGAGTGTGTCTCTGAGGACCGGGACAGACACGCACTCTGGTGATCAGAGACCCGTGTCACTCCGCGCGGGCGAGCTGCCGTGTTCACTGGCGGCCAGCGCCCGCAGAGCACCTTGGACAGCTCCCGTCCTTGGAGCCGATCTCAAAGGAGCTTTATTTTAAACCCAATGCCCTTCCTCGCTCCTGAGTCACGTCCACTGACTCATTCCCCACCATCACGTCCTCGGAAAAGCGCACGGTTCCCGGTTGGTTCCCTTATTCCCGAGTGCGCACAGAAGCGCGCCCCGTGGGTCTGTCTCAGTCGTCCCAGCCAGGCTGTGTATCTGACGTTCCCTGTGGGCGTGAGTGGATTGAAGAGTAGGGTTCGAATCTCTTGATTCCCCCGGTAGCTTCAGGGTTGGGACTGGGGTCTCCCGAGGGTCCCACGTGCAGGTGCGTGGCGTGGCCCGGGAGAGACCCGAGAACACAGAGCGGGCGTGCCCGCTGGTTTAGTGAACCACCCTCCCTGTTTGGAGATTGAGGGCTGCGGATGCGTGTCACTTTTTTTTTATTTTTTTATTTTTGTATTTTTCTAAAGTGAGAAGCAGGGAGGCAGAGAGACAGACTCCTGCATATGCCCGACTTGGGTCCACCCGGCATGCCCACCAGGGGGCGATGCTCTGCCCATCTAGGCTGTTGCTTCGTTGCTCAGCAACCAAGCTCTTCTTAGTGCCTGAGGCAGATAACATGGAGTTATCCTTAGCGCCCAAGCCAACTCGCTTTAATGGAGCCTTGGCTGAGGGAGGGAAAGAGAGAGATAGAACAGAGAGGGGGAGGAGTGGAGAATCAGAATGGACACTTCTCCTGTGTGCCCTGGCCGGGAATCGAACCCAGGACCTCCACACGCTGTGCCTACTCTCTACCTCTGAGCCAACCGGCCAAGGCATCATTTTTTGTCTTTTTTTAAAATTTTATTTAGAAAATTATAACTAACAGGGTAACATTAACCAGTAAGAGCACATAGATTTCAGGTAAACATCTCTATAGCATTTGAACTGATGATTGTGTCGTGTGCTTACCACCCAGAGTGTCATCTTTGGGAAGAGGCTGGGTCACCTCTTGCCTCCTTCTGCGACCCCTAACCTTCATCCAGGCCTAGTGGATGTCCCCAGACAATGACACCAGGGTCCTCCCGTCTCCCAGGACCCTGGACTTCCATTGAATGGTGTTTCTTCCTGCCGTTGTCACCACGGTGGTGGCCCGCGCTGACCCCTCCATCCTCATCTGCACCTTTTTGTGCCAAGAACGGACGCTGTCATCGCTGCCTGAGCTCTGTGGCCTCTGAGCCTGGTCATGACTCACCAGCCTCACCGTTTTGGTTGTTTTTTTTTAACACATTTCCTTTTATTATAAGCAGTCATGCATCTTCCAATCTGTATACACCAAGGACACATGATCTCAGCATCTCCCCAAAGCGGGCGTGGGATGGTGACCAACCAGACGCACGGCATTCGATCATAAAAGCTTCTTTGATTTTTTATCTTTTTAATTTTTATCTTACTATATATAGCGAGAGCATGCACCGTGAGACATCCTCTCTGAATGTACTTTTAGGGTACGATGCCGTACTGGGGAGATGGGAACATTCCCATGGTGTGTGGGCAGAGTTCACAGAGACTTTATTTACATAAGGGGTCCCCAAACTTTTTACACAGGGGGCCAGTTCGCTGTCCCTCAGACCGTTGGAGAGCCGCCACATACAGTGCTTCTCTCACTGACCACCAATGAAAGAGGTGCCCCTTCCGGAAGTGCGGTGGTGGGGAGGCCGGATAAATGGCCTCAGGGGGCCGCATGCGGCCCGCGGGCCGTAGTTTGGGGACCCTTGACATCCTACAAAGCGAGGGTGTCACAGCACAAGGGGGTCATGGGACAAGGGACATATGCGTGTGACTGAGTGTTCTCTGGACAAGCACAACCCATAAGGGTGTGTGTGTGTTCGTGCACGCAGGTGGCCCCGAAGTCACACGGGGGTGTGGCCGCCACAACTCACCCAGCACCGTCCAAATAGACATGTAGCTTTTCTCTCCCCAGAAACATAAGTTGGCCCTTTGGTGCCCACAGGGGAGTGATCAAGGACACCCCATGGATAGCAAAGCCCAGGGCCGGTCAAGTGTGTTATGTATGACACGGTACAAAACGCCATGTGTGTGCCCTGAGCCCGCCACAGTGGTGGGTTCCCAACTGTGGACGGAAAACGCTGTTTTTCATGTGCGGTGAGCTGATCCTGCAGATGTGAACGCCGCAGATGCGGAGGGCTCCCTGTGTAGCTATTAGAGAAAATCCACACGTCAGTGCACATGTGCCTTTCACACTGGGTCACTCAAGGGGCAGTGTCTGTGTATAACTCTGTCTCTCTCAACATCCATTCCTCTAACTAGGTATCTATCTATCTATCTATCTCTATCTATTCACCTATCTATCCATCTGTCTATCCATCTATCTATCCATCTATCTATCATCTATCTGCCTATCTTTCCATCCAGCCAGCCATCTTTCTAGCCATCTCTCCATCTCTCTTCTATTCATCTATTTATCTATCATCTATCTATCCATCCATCTATCTATCTTTCCATCCATCTATCTTTCCATCCATCCAACATCCATCCATCCATCCATCCATCCTCCATCCACCCATCTACCCATTCAACATCCATTCATCCATCCATCCATCCATCCATCCATCCATCATCTATCCGTCCATCCATCCTCCATCCACCCATCTACCCATTCATCATCCAACCATCCATCCATCCATCATCTATCCATCCATCCTTCCATTCATCCATCCATCCAACCATCCATCCATCCATCCATCCATCCATCCATCCATCCATCCATCAATCTATCTTTCTTTCCATCTATCTATATCTATCCATCTATTGTCTATCTATCTTTCCAACCATTCATCATCCATCCATTCACCCACCCATCCATCCAACATCATCCATCTATCCATCCATCCATCCAACATCCGTCCATTTATCATCCTTCTATCATCCATCCTCCATCCATTTATCATCTTTCCATCCATCCATCCATCATCTATCTATCTACCTATCTATCTCTCTGTCTGTTTATCATATCTACCTATCACCTATCTATCAAGGGATAATGACAGGCAGAGCGACAGGGAGCCACAGTGACCGAGAGTGCCCCCCTCGGTCAGAACAGGTCCTGTAGCCTGTGCCCAAGGAGGGTGCATCTGGAAGGCGGGGCTCCGCGTGGCACAAAGACAAGCACAACGGGCATCATGCCCACCTGCCTTTGTTCTCCAGGCCGGGGCTCGGACACACCCCATTCATGTGACGACGTTCACGCCTCCAAATTCAGCCACAGCCTCCTCCCGTTGTGGAGTGAGTGAGCCCCTCCCTCCCCATGTTTCTGGAGGTCCCCCTGGCTGGCTGGGTGGATGGAGGATGGATGGATGGATGGATGGATGGAGGATGGATGGATGGATGGAAAGATGGATAGATGTATGGATAGATGTATCCATCCAGCCACCGTCCACTAGAGCCTGGTTGTGCTGGTGTTAGCAGCCCGGTGTGTGTCTGACTCTGAGCGTTTGGATTGACAGGGAGCAGGTGGTGCGCCGTGGCCTTCCAGGGGACACGTGACAGAAACAGAGCCTCGTGTCCCCCGTAGCAGCTGTGAGCATGACCCGGAGCACCGTGGGTGGTCCCCCACGTGTGGCACTCATGCAGAATCAGTGACGGTGGCCAAAGTCTGCATCCTGGGCCAGCCCAGCTTGTCCCTGACTTTCCAAGAGGACACCTGAGCCTTGTCACCTGCCGAGTTGCTCCAGCGACTCTATTTCTGCCCCCCGGGGACCCAGGACAGAGGTCAGGCTGCGGCCACCGGCAGACGGGGCCAGACAGATGGCCCTCGTGGGGACACTGCCCGGCACTGTGCCACCTGGTCCCCGTCAGCTAGAATAAACAGGCAGCCCCGGACGGCCAGGGACGGTCAGATCGAGGTCAGCCTGAAATGACGCCGACTGGGGATGTGAGGGGTTGGAGCTGGGGGCTTGGACCCCACGGGGAGCTCCTATTGAGTTGAGGGTGCTGGGCTCCCGGCCCTGGGGCTCTGCATCTGTGGGTCCCCCCACAGCCACCGCCCCTCACCAACACCACCTCCGTTCGTTTGTAGACGACCAGATGCTGGAAGAAGCCCTTCTCTGACCCCGTGTGCGTGCACAGATGCCCGCTTGCCGATCGAGCCCAGATGCTGGGATGAACGAACAGGTGCTGCCGTTTTACACAATGCAGGGTTGCACGTAGCGGTTGGTCATCCTCGGGCGCCCGGGATGCACCCCTGGGGCGCGGGGACTGCGGGAGGAGCTGGGGCACCGGCTGCCCGTTCGCTTGCAGAGACTCCTGAGCTCGTGCCGGGCGGGGGGACCGGGGAACCAGGGGGGCTCCTGAGAGCCGGGGGGCTGAGCCCTGATATGTCGGCTCATGGATTATTGAACAGGTACCCCCGTTGCGGGGAAGGCTCGAAGTGCAGAAGCCAAACATGACTGCCACATACACACACGCGCTTGCGTGCACATGCTCACGGCAGAAGGGATGTCGCTCCGTTGCAATGGGCTCCAAGTTTCTCCTGATGCCCCTCCCCCCTCCATGTATGGCTTCTCCCGCAATGGACACGTGTTCTGGTCCCGGCTGCCTGAACCCTCACCTCATTCCCACCCACGTGCTGCTTTTCTGCCCATGAAGGACTCGGGACACGCAGTGGGACCCCCAGGCTCGCTGCCCGCTGCACAAACACCCCCTCTGCCCTCCCCTCCTCCCCTCCCCGGGGGGGGGGACCATCCGGGCAGCTCAGAACCTGCACGCTGAGCGTCCCCCCCGGCCGCCCCCCGGAGGGGAAGGAGACTTTCCCGAGCCGCAGGCAGACACGGCGAACTAACTCCTCGGACTTCCGTCACTAACCGAGCGAGCGGCCGTGATGCACCCAGTCTCTCCCCACCTCCGTGGCGCACGGAGCTCACGCCATTCCGCCGCGGGCTCCGTGTCCGTGGGCATTTTTCCAGGGAGCCCTGTGCCTCGGTCCGCGGTGCCACACCCACCGGCACGCGGCTCCGTTTGCCAGACTCCGCCTCCGCCGCGCGAGAGTCTCCGCGTGGATTGGAAATTTGCCCCAAACGGTGCGTCTCTCTCTCCGCCTTGCTCCGGAGGTCAACGGAGGTGGCCGGCCCCGACGTCCTCCCTGCCCGGCATGGACTTTTCTGGACGTCCAGCCCGAGCTAGCGGTCCTCACAGCTCCGTGGCTCAGGGGACGGTCTCATCTGCTGGCGGCTTTTGGTGTCCAGATCCCAGACCAGCAGTTACCACACCGTCCCCAAGAGCTTCCTAAAAACGTACTTTGTCTGGCCCTGGCCGGTTGGCTCAGCGGTAGAGCGTCGGCCTGGCGTGCGGAGGACCCGGGTTCGATTCCCGGTCAGGGCACACAGGAGAAGCGCCCATCTGCTTCTGCACCCCCCCCTCCTCTCCTTCCTCTCTGTCTCTCTCTTCCCCTCCCGCAGCCAAGGATCCATTGGAGCAAAGATGGCCCGGGCGCTGGGGATGGCTCCTTGGCCTCTGCCCCAGGCGCTAGAGTGGCTCTGGTCGCGGCACCTGGTGGGCATGTCGGGTGGATCCCGGTCGGGCGCATGCGGGAGTCTGTCTCACTGTCTCTCCCCATTTCCAGCTTCAGAAAAAAAACACAACAACAACAAAAAACATACTTTGTCAGCCCTACAGAGTGAACTACTCTTGGAATGGTTGAGCCTGGTTCTGGTGTCATTTCTAAGCCCTCAGAAGGTCCCAACTTGCATTTCCACCAGCCCCCCTTGGGGCCCGACACACCCCACCCTTGGAGAACCACCCGTCTGCTGACGGGTGGTCCTACGACATCCTCCACTAAATCACCAGTTTGTTCATTAGACATTGTCCGCCCCCAAATCACCAGCTTGTTCCCTCAGACACTCTCCCAAAATCACCCAATTAATAGACAGTGCGTCCGTAAAGTCATGGTGCACTTTTGACCGGTCACAGGAAAGCAACAAAAGACGATAGAAATGTGAAATCTGCACCAAATCAAAGGAAAACCCTCCCAGTTTCATACCTATTCAGTGCAGTTCGATGTGGGCTCACGCACAGATTTTTTAGGGCTCCTTAGGTAGCTGTCCCGTATAGCCTCTACAGACTCGTCACTGACGGATGGCCTACCAGAACGGGGTTTCTCCACCAAACTGCCGGTTTCCTTCAACTGCTTATCCCACCCAGTCATGTTATTCCTATGTGGTGGCACTTCGTTATAAATGCACCGATATTCACGTTGCACTTTGCTCACGGATTCGAATTGAGCGAGCCACAGAACACACTGAACTTTCCTCTGTACCGTCCACACCTCGACTGGCCTGGCCGTGGGCTGCTCTGCGGTAGACACGGTGTTACATCATCACCTGCGCATGCGCACATGCTGCCACATCATCCTACAGAAACTGGGAGGGTTTTCCTTTGATTTGGTGCAGATTTCACATTTCTATCGTCTTCTGTTGCTTTCCTGTGACCGGTCATACGGACACACTATATGTCCCTCCGGGAAGAAGACAGTGTCTGTTGACTTCTTGCTGGCACCGGGCGTCCCTTGAGGCCGGGCATTCATGGAACCGTATAAATGAACACAACCGGGAACACAAAAGCTGGTCTGGACAACCCCCCTCTCCAGGTTCTCGTGACAAAGCGCGTCCCCACGGGAAAGCGAACGCTTTCTCTCCTTTCCCCCCCCCAATTCCTCCCTCTCCGGGTGCCGCAACCCCCCCTTTTGTTGACTCTGAGGCAATTAACCTCATTGCCTGATAAATGTTTTGCACAGCTGTGGGAAGGAAGGATCAGTAACAAAAGGCTTTTGTGCAGGAGAGCCCCCGGGGGAGAGAGAGAGTGAGTAAGCTAAGCCGCAGAGGGTGAAGCCAACACTCCCTCTGCGCGGCTTGAGCCGTCCTGTACGGCAGGGACGGAACGGGAATGGGAGTGGGGTGGGGGGGTTCCCCGGGGTGGGGGGGTTCCCCGTGAAAGAGAAGAACGGAGCGCCCTGTGTCAGTGTGGGGTTGGGTGCTGGTTCTCGGACCTCAGGAGGACTTGTGTCAGAGACGGCGTGCGCCTGAGTTCATGGGCGTGTCTGCACGTCCTCAGTGACCGTGCGCCCTCTGGGTGGGGTCACTCTGCCCCCCCCTCAGGTGAATGGTGGAGCCTGGTTCTCGGGGGGGGGGTCACTTCCAAACCTTCACGAGGTCCTGCCTATTTGTGGAGTGTCCGCCGTGGACCCGGCGACCTGGGCACGCGCCCAAGAGTCTCTGCAGAGACCCTGAGCTTCAGGGTGGGGTTTGGGGTGGTGCGAGGAGGGGCCGGAGTCCGGCTCAGCCACGCAGGTGGTCAGCCGTGTGCTCAGGGGACTCGATGGAAACCGTGGGCAGCTGAGGTCAGGCGGGGTCGTTCTTGGTTGGACGTATCCCAGCTCCAGTCCGATGGACGTTGAAGTGCTTTGTGGACCGCCACCGTTCCGGCCATCTGGAAGAAAACCTGGATATGGAATATTCTCACCCGAGCTCAGAGGGAGGACGCCCGCCCAAGACCGTTAGCCTGGGTGACGTCGGAGCCGAGCCGACCGGCGGTGCTGGCCGTGCCCCAGAGCGGTAGTGGGACGGCTCCTATCTCAGGGAAGGGGGCCATCCTGTGTTCCCAATGAGCAGTCTTTCTGTCAGAGCCCCAAGGAGGTATCGCCACCCACGCTGCATTGCTTCCTCCCGTGTGTGTCCCAGACGTGACTCGGTGTCCCGGCGTTCTCATGAGCGGCTCCCTCCCTGGGGCGTCATTTGCAACCCGCCGGCCCGTCCTTGTCCTTGTCTGCTTGCCCACCCCACCTTCGTCCTCGTCCGCCCTCCCTGTCCCTCAGCCTGTGAGCTGAGGAAATTGCACGAGGAGGAACGCTCT